>NC_133510.1:129590000-129890000 GCF_049354715.1 Callithrix jacchus | reverse complement strand
TTGACTGGGGACCCTAGACCTTCCCTTCTCTGCAGCCTCCTGCAGGCTGCAGACTGTTTCCACGCCTGCAAGGAGGTGCCAGCATCAGTCAGGAGAGGAACTGATCAGACATCAGCGGGGCCACAGGGGAACACAGAACTGTCACCCCAGGGACAAGGGACCGACCGATGGGCCTGGCTTCTGCAGTGACAAATGTCACAGCTGGTCTGTTTCTTTCTGAATTGAGGGAGCCCCATGTGTCTGACTGATTCACCAGGGAAGACAATAGACAGGTTCTTAAGACTCAATCTACTTGAAGGTGCCTGAACTAAACCATTGAGAACATATAAAATTTATAGCCACAATATGGGCTTTCTCTATCCAAACTTCAGTTCTAGTTTTCCTTTTGTTGATGAGTTAATTTACATTCAAATTTTAAAAATGAAATGCATTTCAAAACTCCAAGTGCAGCTGATATAGAAAATTTTCCAGCCTTATAAACTATCCAAATAACAAATGATAAAGCCCACAGGGATTAGGCGGACAATGTGCAAGTATGTCAGGTCTGATGCACTGGAGCGAACTTAGCAGACAAAACTCTGCTTCTCAGGGACACTCAGCCTCAGCCACCTGCTGCCCATGGTAGCCAGAGCCTGGTGTCCCAAAGGTCACCGCCCCAAGGTTCCAACAGACAGGGATTCAGAGTTACACTGTAGCCACTAATCCCAGCAGGGCCGCTAACTAGCTGTAGGACCTTGTCAGCTAACTTATCAGAGCCTGTTTTCTGATTTGTAAAATAGGGAAACTAACTGTGTCAGCCTCATGATGACTGTGTCAGCCTCATGATGACTGTTGAGTCCAGGATTACATACATTAACGTGGAGAAAGCATTTAAAACAGGGTCAACGCATTGGAAATGATATGTAGATGTTACCTACTGCTATAGTACATTAATTTTCATTTTAAAATACCTTAAAACATGAATTCTGGCAGGGCACGGTGGCTCACGCCTATAATCCCAGCACTTTGGGAGGCAGAGGAAGATGGATCACCTGAGGTCGGGAGTTCTAGATTAGTTTGACCAACATGGAGAAAGCCCATATTTACTAAAAATAAAATTAGCTGGGTGTGGTGGCACGTGCCTGTAATCTCAGCTACACCGGAGGCTGAGGCAGGAGAATTGCTTGAAGCTGAGAGGCGGAGATTGGCCGTGAACCGAGATCCTGCCATTGCACTCCAGCTTGGGCAACAAAAGCAAAACTACACCTCAAAACAAAACAAAACAAAACAACACAACAAAAACATGAATTCTTATGTGAAGTCTCTTTAGATATGGGCAACTAATTGAAATATATTGAATTCACATATTCATATTTATATAGGACACATTTAATATATAATAAATTCACATATACAATAGAGCTTGAAATATATATATAATACAGACATATATGAAAATATATTTAATACATGTTAGTATATGAATATAAATGCAGTATTTGAGTCAATATAATCACATATTTGCATGTATTTACAGTTTTTTGAACTTGATGTGCCGTATATTTGCTATGGTCTGTGGGACACCTGTGAATAATCTCTGAAGGAAAACGCTCTTCTGTAACATGTGCTGAACCTGTGAGTGGGACAGGACTCTCAATTACATTGTCCATAGTAGAAAATGAACTGGTCTTCTTTGGAGATGAGCTCCATTTCCAGAAGGAGAAGCTCTGGCTTCCCCATCGTCTCCAACTCCTTCAGCATCGATTGTTCCAACAGCGTTAACCTGCTCCAAAGTTTGTCCCACCATTGGCTGGCCAGTGGCCAATCAGTTCCTCTCAATGGCATGGACCAAGATTGGGCTGTGGGCCCTGAACTGTGATGTCACAGAACCTGGAACCTGCACCCATTGCTGACTAGGACAAGGAGCAGAGGCAGAGAGAAAGAGGACCCACCCTGAGAAGAAAGAGTCCAGGTGGGATCTGAGACAGGGAGACCCTTTCTACATCGCCGCCTTGACGTGTGGCTCTTTTGCCACTTTGAGCTCCAGGATCACCCCCAGATGAACTGCTATCACTTTTATTATTATTTTTTTTTTCTGAGACTGAGTCTTGTTACCCAGGCTGGAGTGCAATGGCACTATCTCGGCTCACCACAACCTCCGCCTCCTGGGTTCAGGCAATTCTCCTGCCTCAGCCTCCTGAGTAGCTGGGATTACATGCCACCAGGCCCAGCTAATTTTTTTTTTTTTTTTTTTTTTTAGTAGAGACGTGGTTTCACCATGTTGACCAGGATGGTCTCGATCTCTTGACCTCGTGATCCACCCGCCTTGGCCTCCCAAAGTGCTGGGATTACAGGCTTGCGTATCACTTTCAAATAACCTTGTCTTTCCTCCTGCCTTCCAAACCAATTATCTCGCCCTTCTGACACAAGAGGACTTTACCTGGAAGACCACCGCACACCTTCTGGTAACACTGGGACCCTGGGTGAGTCACTTAACTTCCCTGGGCCTCAGTTTCGTACGCCATCTGTCAAATATCGAGAACACCTCCCCCAGCTCAACAGAGCTGTTCTCAGGATCAAAGGGGCAAACTCAGTTTATACATGAGACACTTGCCTATTGCCCGGCCCTCGATGGAAATCAGATCTCTTCTAATCAGCCGCTAACTTTTCCCGAACCTTTGCCAAGTACAAGTCTGCATCAGAACTCACAGGCCCCACACTTGTGTCCTGTCGGAGTCTCTGACCAGGGAGAGCAGCCTTCAAAGTACAAACGGGAAATTCGCCTCCAGCAACTGCTGTTCTTCTAGGTGCTACGCAGCACTCAGGCTTGGGGAGGCAGGGGGACTACAGAGTCTTATTGGGCCACCTGACTCAGTTTCCTTATCTGTAAGTGGGGAAAATAAGAGTAATCGTGAGAGAGATATACATGATCTATATACCTCTTTAAATTTGCTATGGCCTGTGGGATACCTGTTAGTATATATATATATAAAATCATGTGAAATATCTAACTTATATATACACACTATAAGATGAGTATGAGATATGGAGATGGGACATCCCCAAGGTGCCCCCCACCACATATACTTGTATATATACAGTAAGCATAATTACATGAGATAGATGCCATATAACAATAGCAATAGTTAATAAGTGTGATTGTAATAACAGTAATCATGACAGAGGTATATAATATATACATCATATATATCTCTCACGTGATTACTAATGCTATATGTGACATGTATCTCTCTCACATAATTACTATTGTTAGTAATTACATTCATTAACTACTGCTATTGTTTATGTATATATTAGAGAGCAAAATATATGGATTAAGTAATCTAATGTTCTAATGTACATAAAGTGCCTAGAGTCTGGCACACCGTGTTTTGTGAGTATTAGCTGTTGCTATTCTCTTATTGTATTCAGCCAGCAATTCAGTAGTACTCATTGCGATTATTCTAAACTACAGATCTAACCTTCTGTTAAAAGTTCTTCCATAGCCCTCCATCGCTCTTAGTTAGCCTGGCCCCTGTCCACCTCTCCAGCCTCATCTCATGTTCGATGCCCCTTTCCCCGCAGCCACACTGGAAGATTTCGTCTTTCTTTCAACCCTGGGCAGGAGGTCTTGAGGCCCCTACCTCCCACCCTATGGAGATGACTGTTGCTCATTCTGTGTTTTGCAGCTCAGGGCTTGCCTCCTCCGGGAAGACTTCCTTGACTGTAAGTTTGAATTAGATGTCCCCCATCACCGTGGACTTCACCAGAGCACTTATTGCCCATGCCATAATTGTTCGTTTGCACACTGCCTCCTCTCTAATCAGTGAGTCCATCAGCTTGTGTGCCATGCCTGAGTGAATGTAGCCTAATTAGCAGGAAACTTCTCACCCAACAAGCAACATGTGTTTCTGGGATTGGTTCATTGACTCGGGTCAGAGCTCTGGAAAGGCTTCTCTGCGATTCTTTTGGTCTTTACTCATTGGCACGAGGTGACTGCCACAGCTCCAAATATTGGTCCTCACAAAACCACCAGAAAACAGCAAAGGGAGGGGTTTTCTTCACATTTATCCTGATTAAAAGAGCTGGAGCAAAAAGAGGGGGAGCAGGGTGTGGAACTTCCTGGAGACTCTGCTCAGTTCTCAAGGGTCTAGAACTTCCTGAAAAACTATGGCATAAATATTCTCCAAAGCCTTATTCAGGATTCAGTGACTTTAACCCCAGTGAATTCCATATGCTTCTAAATCTATAAATGCTTTGTTATTTTATGTAAGGTTGTTAATGGGGAATGCAGATATCTATATATTGAAAATAAAAGTACCAGGCATAGTTATCAAAAACCTTTGTTGTTTAATAGATAAATAAGGGAAACTAGGAGATTGCACAGTTCTTTTTGGCTCTGGATCCCACCCAGCAATGGGAGTGTGGCTCCTCTCTTTTCAGCTATCATAGGCGTTATTGGCACAGCTCCTACCATTGCCAGGTAGGGCTGGGGCTGAGATTTCTGCCTATAGTGTTTTCTGGACACTTTGCTTCCTTTAGGGACCAGAGGGTTCAGTAATGGAAGAGACACTTTCTGGCCTGACAAATCAAGATGAAGACTAAACCAGCAGAAAAGAACAAAGTCACCCTGTTGGCTTCTGCTACTCCAAATCTTCTATTTAAAAAAAAAAAAATTTCCATAGGTTTTTGGGGAAAAGGTGGTATTTGGTATGTGAGTAATTTCTTTAGTGGTGATTTGTGAGATTTTGATGCATCAATCTCCCTTGGAGTATACATTGAACCAAATTTGTCATCTTTTATCCCTCACCCCATTGCCACCCTATCCCCTGGGTCACCAAAGTCCATTGTGTCATTCTTATGCTTTTGCATCCTCATATTTTAGCTCCCATGTATAAGTGAGAACATATGATGTTAGATTTTCCATTCTTGAGTTACTTCACTTGGAATAGTAATCTGCAATCCCATCCAGGTTGCTGCAAATGCCATTAATTCATTCCTTTTTATGGCTGAGTAGTATTCCATCATGTCATATATATATATATGACATATTATATATGATATATTATATTATGAAATTATATTATATATATGACATATTATATATATATATATATACACACACACACATATATGACATGATGGAATACTATTTAGCCATAAAAAGGAATGAATTAATGGCATTTAATGTCATATATATATATATATAATGTCATATATATGTGTCATTAATTCTTTCCTCTTTATAGCTGAGTAATATGCCATCATATCATATGTATCAGTTTCTTTATCCACTATTGATTGATGGGCATTTGGGTTGGCTTCACGTTTTTGCAGTTGTGAGTTGTACTGCTACAAACATGCATGAGCAAGTATCTTTTTCATAGAATAACTTCTGGACAGAAAGTCTTCTCATTTTGGATTAATGAGTTTCAGTTTCTCATGGGAAGAGGACGCATCCTGCCTTGTTTGCGAGAATGGAGAGATCGATAACAAAGCTCAGTTTCTGTTTCACCGAATTCTACCCTTTTTCCTAAATGACCAGGAGAGTGAAGCAAATGACCTGCTGATAACCTCTACTTTGGCGGACGAAGCATTGTGTGGCTGAAGACTAACAATGATAGTAAATTAATCATTGAGCAAATGTCACGTGTGCCCTTTGAGAAAAAATATCTGTGGTCACATGTTGAACTAATTTGATGCATGGGTGCTTACCCTATATAATTGTATCTACTTATTATGAAAAATTTCAAATACGCAGAAAAATTGCAAGAAGTTTTTAGGGAACAATCATACACCTACTGGCACCTAAATTCTACTGTCGACATTTTATTCTACTTGCTTTATTCTGTATCTGTTCACCTCTGTCAAAGGATGCTGACTTGCTACCTGAGATTGTGTGGTCAATCCTATTAATCTTTTTTCCTTTTTGGTTTGAGACTGTGTCATTTTTACAATGACTTTTGACCAAATCTGCCCCTGTTCTCCTCTTCTACTTCTTTCATTTTGCATTTGACATTTAATTTTTAATCCAGTGGAAATTATATTTATATAAGGAATGAGAAAAGTCTCCAACTTCTATTTGTTTGTTTGTTTTTCTTCCCAAATGGCTAACTACTCACTCTGCTTCCTATTCCAACTTAGGGCTTTGAACTTGCCCTGGAATTTCTTTGCATCGTTCTTGCCCACTGTATTCTCCTGTGTCACCAGAGCCGGATGCCCCAGACCCATGTGCTCAAGCGAAAGACACATCACAGCTCTGCAAAAGGAACGGGAGGGGACCAGATGCGAAACTGCAGAACTAATGCTGGGGGCAGCAGCATCTGCTGAGAAAATTAAATCTCTCTTCTGGATTGCAGAAGGGGTAGGCCCAGGATGTGAGAATGATAGAAGCTGTTCACGCAGCTCAGGGGCGTGTCCTCAGATCCTACCCCACCTGTGGTGCTTAGCTTGTATTCAGCTTCTGATCCACCTGGCCATGCTCCAGGGCTCCCGGGCAGCCAGGTCCATGCTATTCCAGGACTCACTGGGCTGAGTTGCCTGCTTCTTTCCCATCTGTTAAAACCGCAGGCTTAGAATTTAGGATGGCATTGGGGGAGGAGAACTAACCTCTCTTAGGAGAAAAAAAATAGGGTCCAGACGAAGTTTTTCAGGGAGAGAAGCTGGCCATAATGTGAAAGGAAGAAAGACAGGAAGGGAGGGGGAGAAAATACAGTGGTACATGAGAACCTGGGTTCTGATCCATGACAATATTCACAGAAGTTATAGGATCTAGAGTGTGATAAACTCTCTGAATTTTGAAATGTACAAAGAACAGGGGATTAGGGAGTGGCCAGGGATGGAATGACATTGTTTGTCTCTGCGTCCCCACCCAAATATCATCTCAAATTGTAATCCCATGTGTCAAAGGAGTAGCCTGGTGGGAGCTGATTGGATCATGGTGATAGTTTCCTCAGTGCAGTTCTCATGATAGTGAGTGAGTTCTCACAAGACCTGATGGTTCTATAAGTGTTTGGAAGTCCCTCCTTCTCTCTCTCTCCCCTGCTGCCTTGTGAAGATGGTGTCTGCTTCCTCTTGGCCTTCTTCCATGATTGCAAGTTTCCTAAGGCCTCCCCAGCAATGGGGAACTGTGAGTCAATTGAAATTCTTTCCTTTATAAACTATGAAGTCTGGGGTTTTCTTTATGGTAGTGTAAAAATGGACTAATAAAAGCTCCCCTTTCCAGCCCCACTCAAACCACTGTATTTTCAAACAGCAGGGGACATTGGGGCCAATTCTTCTCATTCTGCTATTTTAGAAATGTTTAATTGGTGGGACCCAGAGCTGAGCAATAATAATGAGAGCCTGGTGAGATTATTCTTCTTAAAGAGCAGAGCTACGTTTCTGATGTAGCTTCTGCCTGATGTAGACTGGGGGAGTTCATTTGTGAAACTCTTTCATGAGTGAATAGCAACAGACTCACATATATTTTATTTTGTGGTACCAGTTTAATAACTCCATTAAACAGCACACATGGTAATAGAAATGAATTCAATAATTCTATGTTGACTTACAAGAAAGATAAGTTTAGAAGGAACAAAACAAAACAAGAACTTGACATTAAACAAATACCACAATTTCTATGTTTTTATATCATAAAAGACAGTATGGCCGTAGAAATGGAAAGAGTCATTCAAAAGGAAAAATTAAAATGTCTTTTCTACAGAATGAATCCAAATTACTCCAACAATACTGCTGGAAATTTGAAAATTAAGTGGGAAGTCTTGTATTTCCGTCTTTTTTTCAGCAGAGGACCATCAGTCCTTTCCTGTTTGTACTTTTGTATTAAAGAAGATTGTCCCTCAAAAGTTCCAGTGCCACTGCTTTAGCCCTGATAGAATAGCCATCTCAGGAGATAGAGTGGCTACATTCAGAGGTTAGAAGAGAGACAGAGTTTAGGGTGGTGGGTGATATTCTGGGGGTTCAGCCAGAGAACCTGGATCAAGTCCAGGACCTGCCTCTCCATAGTTGTGTGGGAATGCAATTAGCTTATACTTACATAGAGCTGATTGTTCAAAAGATACTCACACATTCTGTCCTCACTGCAATCCTAGAGAGGTCAGGACTCCTGCCTGTCCACTCATAGTTCCCTGTGCATTTTATCTCTGGTGCATATTTCAGTGTGTAATTTAGTAGGTATGTGCTTGTTTGGTTAATGCTTTTCTTCTCTAGTAGACTGTAAGCACCACAACTGGATGGCCCAGGTTTGGTTATATTTTTTCAGCAGAGGACCATCAGTCCTTTCCTGTTTGTAGTTTTGTATGAAAGAAGATTGTCCCTCTGCCTAACATATAATGAGGGGTTTAGCTGTTGTATACAGGGAGTCTCAGGGCTTTACACTGGAGAGATTGCTGAGCTGCACAATGTAGGAACTCAATGTTTGACTCTTGAATTCATAAATGAAGAGGGGGCCTGGCTCAATATCAATTTAAAATCAAAACGTGCTCTAATGTGTTTGATGCTTAATAAGCAGCAGCTGTAGCAGAGTGCACAACCAAAGGCAGAATGTTCATAAGCCTAGACTGAAATAATGCTGGTAGGAAGAGGGCATTTAAACACTCCTGAGCAGATTGAGAATCATTGACTCACAATGGTGGCTGACGCACTTTTGTCCTCAGAAGAATCCCCAATGGGGTCTGAAATCTGGGCAGAGTTGCGTGATGTTTCCTCTTTCCTCTAAGAATAAATTGTTCTTAAGAAGTGAATTCCAGGGATTCTTCCACCTTTAATAGGAAATAATTGAGAAACTGGGAACTGTGTCCTGCTTTATACCCCAAATAAAGACAAGCACTTGTGATATGATTAATCACAGGCAGATGCTGAACCAGATTTCACCAGGTGTGAAAGGTAATTGAATTTCACTTTGTGCTCACTATTTTTTCCTGGATAAATAATAAGAACATATCCTCCAATATTTCTTGGCCTCAGGCTCCTACAGAAATTTTTCTATCACCTGATCACAAATGCTGAATGAGAAACACCAGCTCTTGGACTCAAAACTGCTCAGATCAGGAAATAATCATCCTCAGTCTTCAGGAAGAAGGTGAAATATTGCATGTTCTCACTCATATGCTGGAGCAAAAAAGTAAGTTGATCTTGTGAAGGTAGGGAAGAGAATGCTGTAACCAGAGGCTGGGCAGGGTGTTTTTGGAAGCATAAAGACACCATTGGACAGAAGCAATAAGTTCTAATGTTTGACAGTAGAATAGGATGACAATATTTAACAACAATATATTATATATTTAAAAACAGCTAGAAAAGAGTACTTGAAGTGTTCCCAACACATAGAAACAATAAATATTTGAAGGGATGGACACCCCACATATCCTGACTTGATCATTACATGTAACAAAATATCACGTGCCCCATAAATATGTACACATTATGTGTCTATAAAACATTAAAAAATTATTTCCCAGCAAAGTAATATCAGGCAGAGCCACTCTGTGATTTCAGTAGACTAAGCTCTACTCAAACATTTTATATTCATGTCTGAATTCTCAAAAATAAAAGGATATTAAAGAACTTACCGAAATGACCAAGCATCCTTTTTTTTTTCCTGAACGATATGAGTGAATACAGTTTTTTCTTAATTATAGACTTAACTTTGATCTGTTATTTCTGCCTTTTAGATAGACATATGAACATATCCAATTGTAGGATTAACCTCGCTTTCAAAAAGCATTTTATTCAAAGCCTCACTTCATGGAAACTACCCAAAAATCACTGAAAGAAGAAAAGCCCAAATCCTAAAATGACCTCTTTCTTTTTTTTTATTTTTTATTTTTTATTGCATTTTAGGTTTGGGGGTACATGTGCAGAACATGCAAGACAGTTGCATAGGTACACACATGGCAGTGTGTTTTGCTTCCTTTCTCCCCTTCACCCACATTTGTCATTTTTCCCCAGGCTATCCCTCCCCAGCTCCCCCCCCGCTGGCCCTCCCCTTTTCCCCCCAATAGACCCCAGTGTTTAGTACTCCCCTCCCTGTGTCCATGTGTTCTTATTTTTCATCACCCTCCTGAGTGAGAATATGCGGTATTTCTTTTTCTGTTCTTGTGTCAGTTTGTTGAGAATGATGTTCTCCAGATTCATCCATGTCCCTACAAACGACACGAACTCATCATTTCTGATTGCTGCATAATATTCCATGGTGTATATGTGCCACATTTTCCCAGTCCAGTCTATCATCGATGGGCATTTGGGTTGATTCCAGGTCTTTGCTATTGTAAAGAGTGCTGCAATTACCTCTTTCTAATACATCCTTCCCCTCTTCTCGGGGCACCTAATAGTTCCCACGGTGCTCAACCTCTGCTGTTGCCACAAGGCAATTAATGCAACTTTGATGAGCTACAAGGGTGTCTTTGCACGTCTTTGATGAAGGACATCAATGCCATTCTCACTGGAGTGGGCCCTGCTCTGCACTGACCCTCTCCTACACCCCTTTAGCATCAGCCACTGACTCCCACTGGATGGGAAACTCCACATGAGCAGGTCTGTTAGCATCTGAATTTGATAGATGAGAAAACTAGACCCAGAGAGGGGTCTAGTTCTGCCCATACCCACGTAGCTATAGGTGGCTGAGAGTCCAACCCAGGCTTCTGTCTTCCCAGCTCCAAGGCCTGCATTCTTTCATTCTTTTTTAACCAGAAAGTTTTCTTTTTTTTTTTTTTTTTTTTTGTGGTAGGGTCTTCCTCTATTGCCCAGGCTGGAGTGCAGTGGTATGATCAAGGGTCACTGCAAACTTGACCTCCCAGAGTTCAAGCCCACCTCCCACTTCAGCCTTCCAACTAGCTAGGACCACAGGCATGCACCATCACACCCAGCTAATTTTTGTATTTTCTGTACAGACAGAGTCTCCCCATGTCCAGGATGGACTCAAGCATTCCTTCCAAAGTGCTGGGATTGCAGGCATGAGTCACCGTGCCTAGTCAAAAATTTGCTTTTAACCCAGATTGCTCATATTTGCCTGGTTTTCTGAATCACACTTCTCACTTATTAAAAGTACTTGTTCCTGGGCACCACCCTGGACTTGTATGACTCTCCTAGTGAGAAAGCTGGCATCTTTATACATTTACCAACATCCTCAGGTTATTTTTTTAACCAATCAGGTTTAGAAAACTTTATTTGTATAATACAACATGTGTAGAGGTAAGACACCTGCCAAATTAAGTTCACCGGGTTTTGTGGAAGATAAAATCTAAGCAGTGCAACCTCAGTGAGAATTTTATTGAAAGATACTTTTTTGTTTTTTCTGCTTCCAGCTAATTCTCCCATAAAAATTTAAAAAATTAAATAAACAAAATAACTGAGAAGCAGGAGTATTTACCACTTACCACCATTCATTCAGGTCAACAGGCAGTTTCAAAGAGGATAGAAAAGGAGAAAATAAAATGCTGTCCAACATAAAGCTTTCCCTGCTCTGAAAGGCAGCACAATGGCAAACGCGATTGATTTGGATCTGTTCACATTGCAAGGGCTTCTTTTATAAAATACTACATAGACAAACAATGAACCTTAATGGCGTCCCCCTTCACTAGAGGAAATCAAGGGCACTCAGAGAAAAATCAGGAAACTTCCTTGCAATGAATGATTGGGTTCTGGGTGGAAATAAAGAGGACTTGCTTATATCGTTCAAGAATATTGACGATTTCTCCATCTTTCCACTTTCTGGACTGAGGGCAGGTTGACTCCATTAAAAAATCAGTAATCTTGGCTGTGTGCAGTGATTCACATCTGTAATGCTAGTGCCATAGGAGGCTGAGGCAGGTGGACAGCTTGAGGCCTGGAGTGACCAGTCTGGACAACATGCTAAAACCCTGTCTCTACTAAAAATACAAAAATTAGCCAGGTATAGTGGCAGGTGCCTGTAATCCCAGCTACTCAAGAGGCTGAGGCAGGAGAATTGCTTTAACCCAGGAGGCAGAGATTGTAGTGAGCCAAGATTGTGTCACTGAACTCCAACCTGAGAGACAGAGTGAGACTCTGTCTCAAAAAAAAAAAAAAATACTACTAAGAATAAAAAAATATGAAACCCAGCTACCTATACGTTAAAGAAACCTGAGGAGAGCTGCTTAGCAGATACTCTGACTTTATATAAAAATGTTTAGGCAATGTCAAACCTCAACCACAGAGGAGAGATTCGGGAAACCAAATACCTGAACTTCCCCTCCTCTCACTCTCTAATTCTTGCAATTAACTCTTTTTTCCAACGATAACTGGATGCTGGATGGTGCAAACTATATTGTTAGTCCTCATGGGTGCAGAGTGGGAAGGAGAATGGTGAAGAGCATTGAAGTGTTTGTCAATGGAAAATATGTGGCACCCAACTCGAGGGTCACCATTTTTGTTTTAGAAAAAGTACTATGAGCTGTAAAACATACTCAGTTTTCCCATGACCCCATGACCAGCAACAGAAGGTATCTGGAATAAGTGATTAATATTCTAAAGAATACAATAGTAAAATTTCCTACAGACCAGCATAGCACAAAACAAACTCTTGTAGACTTGGGAGGTACTAAGATGAAGAAGGATAATTTGGGGGCATGAGGAGCCTCTCAAAAGAGAACAAGAGACTGGGCGCGGTGGCTCAAACCTATAATCCCAGCACTTTGGGAGGCCAAGACGAGCAGATCACGAGGTCAAGAGATCTAGACCATCCTGGCCAACATGGCAAAATCCCGTCTCTACTAAAAATACAAAAAAAATTAGCTGGACAAGGTGGCGTGCACCTGTAGTTCCAGCTACCCGGGAAGTGGAGGCAGGAGAATTGCTTGAACCCAGGAGGCAGAGGTTGTAGTGAGTCGAGATCATGCCAGTGCACCCCAGCCTGGTGCCTGGCGACATGACACTCTGTAAAAAAAAAAAAAAAAAAGAGAACAAAAGTTGATACAGCAGCAACCTGTATGAACCAATTACCTAGAACAAGACAGGTGAAGGATATCTCTGCAGAGGCCTGCTTAGTCCAAAGATACCATGTGAGCCGTGGTACTGTGCAAGTCATTTGAACAGAGATACAGCTTTGCAGAGAAGCCGTGACAACCCTAAATCATTATGACAACGGCAATCACAAGTACCAGGCACTCTAGCAAATGCTTGGTATTGACCCTTTCATCCATCGCATCAACTCTAGGGTGTGTGCATCACTGTAATCCCCATCACAGGGAAGTCAATAGCTTGCTTAAGCCCTCCTAAATTGAATAAGGTCAACATTCCTCAGAGATGAGAAGAGGTTAAAAATAGAACTTAAGTAGAATTGCAGAAAAAAGCAAGATAAAAGTATATGTCTTGACTGTCTGAATTTGTGGATGGAGGTGTGTGCCTCTGCATGCAGATGGTTTTGTCCTAGTCTTGGTTGCTGCTGGAAGAGATTTCAGGAAGCATCTGAGGCATCACTGTGGTTTGTGTTTCTGGGTAGCCACCAGTCTGCCTGATGGCATAAATATGGCATCCTCATGGTGAGTGAGCAGCCTGCTGTCTGAAGGAAAGTAAACTCCATCCCAATAGACAGAAAATGCTAAGAAGGGCTTAGAACTCAGGCACAGAGCTTCTGCGGCACGGCCACTCTGTAGTGGATACAGGAAACGACAACCTCTGAGACTCTTCAACTTCAGCTAAGATGGAACCTGTGCCTTTTGAGGAGAAGCACCTGAAAGCAGAGATTCCAAAACCTTGCTCTGACACATTTCAAGGTGTCTCTCATTAAAGCAATGCTGTACATATGTAAGTGCTTAAGAATTTAAATATATATATCTAAATATATACTTTAATATACATATATATTTTAGCATCTATAAAGTATATATATATTTAAATCTGTATTAGTACTTTTTGAATCACTTTGAATGTTATGAATGAGTGGACAGGATGTCACAAAATTATCATAGATTGTAGTCAATTCAGATGCAACACAGGTAGGAATCACGTGTTGCATGACCGAATTTTCTGTGACACCAACATTATTTTCCATAGTAAGAGAGCCTCAATGTAGCACACGTGACATGTTTCCTGTGCACAGACCTGGGCTGATTCTTTATTAGCTACGTAAGTGAGTGACAGGACCAAGCAACATCAAATCTGTTGACAAATTGAGTGACAAAGCAGTCACTTCTACTCCTGTTTGTTATCTTCTTTAGACATTTCACACTTGCTAATTATGACGATTTGGGGTTTTACTTTCCATTCTACCTTCCAGGTTATCAAAAAAAGAAAATGTCAACCCAATGAATGAATCATTTTCCTTTAGGAAAGAAGGAAGATAAACATCCGTGTGAGTAAAGACAGCTTTAGCTTCCAGTTACTGTGTTCAGATTCGCAAAGACAGTCTGAGTCAGTGGTGCTCAAACTGAGCTAGTGGAAAATCAGCTGGGGGCTGTTTTAGGTATCCCAGTTCCGCTCAGCTAGGTCCAATATGCATGAAGTTTGAGGATCAGAGACATGAAGCAGCGCTTCTCAGACTTTAGAGTTCCCTAATCACTTGGGGCTCTTGCTAAAATGCAGGTTCTGATTTAGTAGGTCTGTGGTGAGAACCAATGCTGTGTTTTTCCAGCAGGCTCAGAGGTGGCACTGAAGCTTCTAGTCCTTAAAAAGCACTTTGAGCATCAAGGTCCCAGAAGATCCCCTTAGGCCTCGTAAGCCAGGAGCGCATCACCATTCACCTTTGGTTCTAAGGGAGGCAGGGAAAGCATTTGGCGAAGAGGAAGGGGAAGTCAGGGCTGTAGCAGACCGACCGACCATGACTCAGTCTCTGGGGCTGGGCACATGACTGTCTGGACAAAAGCAATTCAGCCACAAAGAAAAAGACAACGACTATTGGGCAGAAAAGTACTGCTGCCAAGGCCAATGTTCCAGAGACGCTCGTGTAGCAAAGAAAACAGAGTTTCCGAGAGTGTTTCATCTCTTATGAGGGTTCCCTCTGTCTTTCTACTCCCAGTCTTCAATATATGAGTTGCAGTTGCCCTTTTATTAATGTTGCTGATTTTTAAAAAATACTTTCAAGCATACAGAGAAGTTTAAAGGAAACTGTAACAAAACTGCCTGTACTGGCCAAATTCAATGAAGATTCATGCTTTGCTGTATTTCCTTTATTTTGGAATCATTTCAAGGAAAATTAGAAGCAGCATAATACTTCTACCCTCAATATCTTATTACACATCTCCAAAAAATAAGGATTCTCCTCTATAAGCTAACACTATTTTTTTTTTTTTTTTTTTTTTTTTTTAGTACAGACGGGATTTCACCATGTTCAGTATGGACTTGATCTCCCGACCTCATGATCCACCCCCGTTGGTCTCCCAAAGTGCTGGGATTACAGGCGTGAGCCACTGCACCTGGCCAGCTAACACTATGTTGATGTTTAACAAAATTAGCAAATCATTTATTTCACTGGGTCCATGTTTAAATTTCTCCAATAGTCCCCTAATTGTTTGGTGTAACAGCTTTTAATGGATCCAGGATCCAGCCTAGAATTAACTGATTTCATCTTAAGAGACTGGTCTCGTCTCTTCCAGTCTCCCTGGCTGTCATACTTTAGACCATCACTGAGCCTCCAGGCCCCCTAGAGTTACTATCCAAACCACAGATGGATTATTCTCTCAAAATTTATGCTACTTATTTTTTCTCTGTCAATGGGAGTGTCTCACCAGTCAAGGCACCACCCCATTGCTACTGCATCTGAAACATGCATCACGTCTTGGACTTGACTTGTGCTCACTTACCTACATTTCCCGTCATTCTTCCCTCTGCACCCTCCATTCTACCCATCATTTCTTTCTTCCAAATTTTTATCCATCCTTCAAAGCCTGAATTTCATCTGTAAGATTCATTTGATTAGCTCAGAGAAGAGAACCCCCATTTAAAAAATGTAACAACAATCAGTCCCACAAAGTCTTGAACTGAAATTGTTTATATGTGTATTTGCTCCATCCATTGGCATTCCGAGACCCAGACGCAGGGTTTCTGTCTAAGTAGCTACATGTTTCTAGTGATTCGGGTAGTCCTTGCTCCATGGTATTTACTGGGTAAACGTTTGGTGAGTGAATGAAGGTGTGAAAATGGCTAAAGATGGGCTTATTCCGTCTATCCAAGTTACTCAAGGTGGCCACTATCCTGAGTACAGGAAACGTGTCCCTGTGGCTGCAAATTCTTCAGATTGTCTTAATATTTGAGTGACATAGAAAATGTCATTCGACACAGCTCAGGTACACAAGATAATTTGTTGGTGTAACTCTTTATGAGAAGAAATGAATTCAGGCAAGGCTGGGATTGAGACACACAAGGATACCAGGATTTTGTCTCCATCTCTCAGGTCTTTCCTCATCCGTGTTGACTTCATTGTCGGGCTCCACATGGAATCGAGTGGGATCTGGGAGGGCTATATCCTCTCAGGTTCCAGTCCTATTAAAAATATGTTTTTCCTCTACACAAAGCAGCAAAAAGTCTTATCTCTCATTTACTCATTAGGTCAATAACTATTCCTAGAGTACCGTAGCCATGGCAATAAGATGCTTTGATTTCCCTAATATAAGGCACATGTTTAATTCCAGATAAGAATGAGGGCATTCTATGGAAGAAAAATGTAATCACCTTTTTTCCCCCACTGCATGATAAAGAAAAACATATCTATTGAAATTAATGAATATTTTTAAATTGCCTAAGTCTAGAATAATAGGACAGATATGGATAAATTTGGCTCATCTGGGAACTAATTATGGTTTAGTACAGGATCAACAATTCAGTGGCTCTCATTTGCCATAACCACGCGGTCTTCCTCACCTGCCGCAGACATTACTAGTCAATCTTGTCACTTTTCCTTCTAACCCTAGATGAATCTTTAGAAAAATCTCAGCACATCTCTGGGCAATGAGATCATTCTTTTGGGACCTCACACATGAACTGAAGTGTAATTGACGTTCTTTATGGAGGGGCATTTAGAGTTCAACTGTCATGAATTCAAATACCAATCCCACCTATCATTTACTATAAAGGTGAATGTAGACAAGTGACATAACTCTTATAAGTTTTATTTTTTGTCATTTGGAAAGTGGGAAAATTAAATACAAATCTGTATATTAAGTGAGTATAGCTAAGTTAATAACCCAGGCAGTATTAAATACATGCTATTTTTCCTTTTCCTTCCCCAAAGAGGTCCTATCTGCACTGAGTAGAACTTGTAGGGGGTCCTCTTTTTTCAGGAACTGAAGGCAAAGAAACCTCAGCCTGTAATCAAGTAGCTATAATTTCCCTATGAAATTCAAGATTGAGGGTGTCAACTCGTCCAAATTACCTTGCACCACCTATCTTTGGACAAATAATAGTCTTGGAAGAACAAATGTGCTTCAGGATACTAAAAAGTCTTAATCCATGATTGAAAAAATACTAGCCCACTCAGTACAAAACATTTGTAAGATTTCACTGGAAAACTTTAACAATATGATTTGTGACAGGCAATTGCTGCCTTTAGAGGCGAGTGCATTCTGCATGGAGCTGCTTGGCTTGTGGACCAGCCCTGTCCCCGGGACACTTAAGGCAAATCAATAGCTCCTGGATAAGTTTCTCTTTTAGAGCCCATTTGCACTTATTTTTCCTTTTTTTACTCTGAAGACACACAATCAATGAAACATGAGTGATTACCTAGCCTGAATTGAGTATTTGTTCTTTACGCATCAAAAGTTTGGAGGAAGTATTTCGATTTCAAAAGATACCTTTCCTCCTTGTCTGCTGGGAAGCTGCCCTTGCTTTTGAGCTTACATGTAACTGCACTGAAATTTGGTAATGCTCAATTTTTAATAGAAGCATGAATTGGCATTTCTTTGTCTCATCCAGCTTTTAATTGACAGATAATTTGGAGTATCAAGCATTTTGTCAGACCATCCATTATGTACTAGGGAGTGCACCTGAGAGACTTGGTTCCTACCTGCTTGTGAAATTTGCTGTCAAATAAAGAAAGCAGATGTTAAGTCATTTATTTCAAAATCCATCCTTTAATGACATTTAAGACAATACTTATTAAGTAAAAGTGCACAATGCAATCTAAAGGTATAACTGGGGAAGCTGTTTTAGTTTTAGTATGGATTTTATATAAAATAATTATGTTAGAATATGTAATATTTTTACTTTAATACTGAAGAAAAATTGAATTTTGGGGAATATTTTGAGCTAAAATAATAGAAATACCAAATGATAATAATTTGAACTAGTAACTGTGGAGATGAACAGTGCTAAGGTCATTATCAGTGCTGTCACGTCAGGTGGTGGCATCACCATGAACCAGTCCTCTAAGCTTTCAGGTTCAGGTATCATGGCCTTACATGATATTCATCTGAACCAGGATGAGACAGAGCAGGCAGAAAAGAAAACGTTTCTCATGGTGTTCTCTTATGAAGAATCCACTTTTCCTAGAAGCCCCAGAAAACCTCCCATCTGACTCATAGGTACAAATTGGCCGGAAGACTCATTCCAAGACCAAGCACAGGTACAAGGGCCAAAATTGGCTTAGAACAGACATGACTCACCTTTTCAGCTTCTCAGTTATCAACACGCAAGAGCACAGGTCTGTCCGGTTGGTTTGTGAATCAAAATTGCGGAACTGTTATTATGGAAGAAGCTGATAAGACCCTTTCCGTAAAGAGGAGAGACACAAACTGGCATACCTCACCACGACCACCTTCAAGTAATTGCTTAAGAAATAAAAGCTCTATTAGTAAGAATTATGGACTTTCTGTCTTGTTTTTCTCCCATGAAAAATGGTTCAAGATCTCTTGACGTCAATCTATATAGTTCATAAGGAATCAGGTCTCTTAACAGCAAACAGAAAAAAAAATAATGAAATCTCACGGAAGACAGGGGTATTGCTCCATATGGTCTCACGGTGGCGCTGTTGAAGAGTCGTTCTGTGCACATCCATGGGCTGTGTTGTTTGGGACTGCCTGGATCCCTGTGCTCAGGAACAGTTGGGTGCCACATTATTGTTCTTCCGGATTCATATACATCTTCAGCCATTTTCTTCAAATCACCACCTCTGTTCCATGAAGAAACAATCAGCTGCATATTTTTTTGAAGCCAATCCTTTGAAATGCACTCTTACCACCTTTAGCTGAGCCAGGTCACCAACTTCCTTCCACAAAGCGATTTTTTTTTTTTTTTTTTTTTTGAGACGGACTTTCACTCTTGTTACCCAGGCTGGAGTGCAATGGCACGATCTCGGCTCACCGCAACCTCCGCCTCCTGGGTTCAGGCAATTCTCCTGCCTCAGCCTCCTGAGTAGCTGGGATTACAGGCACGCACCACCATGCCCAGCTAATTTTTTGTATTTTTAGTAGAGACGGGGTTACACCATGGTGACCAGCATGGTCTTGATCTCTTGACCTCGTGATCCACCCACCTCGGCCTCCCAAAGTGCTGGGATTATAGGTGTGAGCCACCGCGCCCGGCCCACAAAGTGATTTTATTTCACAGAAATGCAACTGAAGTTAGAGGAAATGCAGCATCCACTTCTATCCTACTGGGAGATCCTGGATTCTCTCTGAAAATTAAACTTTCTACCTTCCAGAATTAATTTTGCATGCCAAAAAAACGGTGATGCAGTTTTTGCTAAGCCGCTGAAATAATAGTATGAGAAGAGGAATTTATCTGCCCTTTTCTATCTCCATTTATTGGATAGGGTTCAATCTTTTGAGGAAATGAAGGCACGAATGAGTGTGGCTACTCGGATATTTGTCAAATGAAAATTTTAAGAAAATAAACGTTTTTGTAACTAAGAAACTAAGAAAGTAAGACAGGCAATTTTACAAACATTGTCAGTGCCAACCTCATGTACTCTAAGTCTTAGGAGACATCTTTACACACTGTAAAAGTCCCTCAAGAGATGCCCTTGCTCTTATGAGAGAGAAGAAAAAATGAAGAAAAAAAGAAAACAAACTTTCAAATTCTTTTTTTTTTTGAGATGGAGTTTCGCTCTTGTTACCCAGGTTGGAGTGCAATGGCACAATCTCGGCTCACTGCAACCTCCACCTCCTGGGTTCAGGCAATTCTCCTGCCTCAGCCTCCTGAGTAGCTGAGATTACAGGCATGCGCCACCATGCCCAGCTAATTTTTTGTATTTTTAGTAGAGACAGGGTTTCACCATGTTGACCGAGATGGTCTCGATCGCTTGACCTCGTGATCCACCCGCCTCAGCCTCCCAAAGTGCTGGAATTACAGGCTTGAGCCACCGCGCCCGGCCCAAACTTTCAAATTCTTAAGCACAAATATAAGAATATTGCTAAATTAAAAGACTACATCTCAGCCTGTGATGTTGCAATGCAGATTGGCTCACTACTGCAACAATGCTCATGTCTGTGCCTTCTGCACATTGGCTAAAATATTCCAGGCACTCTCCAGACTCCCTGGGCACTCTGCTTCCAAACTTAAATACCTTTCTTACAGCAGCCCTACCAAACAAATATGCCCATTTTTATGCTCCTCTAGGTTTGTTTTCTTTTGTCTGGAGAATTCTCCAACTGAAGATTCTTTGTAGGAAGCAAAGATTACCTCCCACTCCACAATGTGAAACTGCCACGGGCTTCCCCAGCTCCCGTGCAGCTAATGTATAAGAAGAGCCCAGCCTCATCAACAGAAGAAACTGAGCTGGCTTTTGTTTCAGGAGATACAATGCAGAAAAGTCTTATGAAGACACAGATTTGTGTGCTCTGATGATCACAGCTACACCGTATTTTCAACGTGTGCTCTCTCTCTCTCTCAGCAATTTTCTTGTGTGTTGATTAGACTAAATTAAAATGAGGGGTATGATGAATGCACTGCAGGTACAAACGAGGGTTTTACAGGCAAATAATTGAATATGGAAGTCTTATTATCATTCCTGCTAATGGGATTCTCCTCTTCCTGATGATCTTGTAGGAAGAAATCAGGCTAATGAGGAATGGGGCTGAGGAGGAGGAAATTAAGTGAAATTAACAGTAAGTTTTCCAGAGTATATGTAACAGTCCTAAAAGCCAAATGGGCCGAAGAACTGTGGGGCCAGCAGAACTTCTAGTTGCATTTGACTGGCCAGAGCACATGGACATGGTCATGCACTGGAGTCACATCACAATCTCCAGTTTTCCAAGTTTATTCATAAATCTGAATGCCAGGCAAAGGCTGACATTTCTTTCATTGGTTCACAGCCTATTCCTGAGCCATGTAAATATGTTGAGTTCACTTGAGCTTTGGTCTGCATTACAGAAGATAAAAATAGAGAAATCTTTCCCCAAATGGCAACTATTCTATGATCTAAGATCTCCCTGCATGCACCAAATTGTCTCGTAATCTCTTATTAAGCTGCAGCGAAATAAAAACACACAATTAGGAATAATTTTAATTATAAACTGTCCTCGCAGAGAGAACTTAAATTACAGTTAAAACATAGAAAATAAAATAAAATCTCAGAAAATAGCAAAGAGCAAATAGAAGTCTCAAATAAAAGGTCCTTGTACAGAGAGCAGATTGCAGATAATTAGAAATAAAGGTGGAGACTCAATTACTTGGTTTTTCTTTTAAGAAGCTAATGTTTATTTTTTACAATATGTCTGCTATTTTAAAATAATCAATAAATCACAATAATGGGAAAATATTGAAATAATTTATTATACATAAATATTGAAATACACGTAATAGATTCATGCCATTTAAAATAATATAGATAGCAGCATTTACACTCAAGAATGAATCTTCCAAACTTGCTATCAAAAACCTTGCAATCTTAACTGGGCTTCATGAATTTTAACTTTATGAAATAGGCACAATTATAAGATTGTTAAAAAATAAAACAGCAGGCAAGGGAATCCAACATTCACATACAGATGGAATAAAACTCAGAATAAAATTACTGATGAAAATAAATAATTTTAATATTTTGATATGTTCTTTTTAACTTTTCATGGAAGCAATAAAGACAAAATATTTTATAAAAAAAACTACATTATATGATTGAGCCATTTAAGAACTTTTGTAGTTTACCAAGTTTTAGACAATGCAAGACAAATACCTAAAAACAAGTAATTTTTCTTCACTCATTTTACTACTTTTGACTAGAATTCACAGATTTATGTTTTCATAAGCATGAAAGTCTCGAATGACTTACATAGGATTCTCTTCATGAGATCTTAGTCTGCTTGAGACGCTGTCACAAAATGCCATAAACTTAGTAGCTTGAAAAGCATAAATTTACTTCTCACAGTTCTGGAAGGTGAGAAGTTCAAGAAAGGAATCTGGTGGATTCCACACCTGATGAGGGCCCACTACCTCATTCACAAGGAAAGTCTTCTCCCTGTGTCCTCGCACGGTAGAAGAGAAAGGTTCTGGCCTTTCCAGCCCCCTTTAAAGGCACTCATTCCATTGTGAGGGCTCCACATTTATGACCTAGTCACTTTTCAATGGCTTCATCTCCTAACAGCATCACTTTCAAGATAGGTGTGGACATATAAATTTCTGCAGGGCACAGACATTCAGACCATAGCATAGAGTGACCATCATCAGCAGTATTTTAAAAGCTCTTGGGAGGTCAGATCGTCTCCTATATCCCAGTGTTTAAAGATTTCTGAAATCAAGACATTACACATCTTTGTCTCTGTCTATCATGTATTTCCTTTGGACAATTTAATCCTTCTTCCTTCTTTTCTATCCTCTGTGGAGTAGTTGTGAAGCTTGAGCACTCCCACCTCCTCAAATCCATAACAGCGTAAGTAAACATCATGAGTGCGACAAGCTCTCAAGAAAAAATAGATAGCATATCCCTTCATATTCTTAAATAGGATTCAGTCTGGCTAAGCCTACAGCCATCAGGGATGGTAGAAAATGCAGCTGAGTAATGTTGAGGGAGATCTTCCCTCACTGTCTGTGATCCTCAGGAACACAGAGACTTATGTAAGCTGCAAGAATTGAAGAAACCCCTGGTCCGCAGTTCAGCATCAGAGAATACTATAAACATCTCTATGCAAATAAACTAGAAAATATAGAAGAAATGGATAAATTCCCAAACACATACACCCTCCCAAGTCTAAACGAGGAAGAAGTCAAATCCCTGAATAGACCAATAACAAGTTCTGAAATAGAGGCAGCAATTAATAGTCAACAAACCAAAAAAAAGTCCAGGATCAGAGAGATTCACAGCCAAATTCTACCAGAAGTACAAAGAGGAGCTGGTACCATTCCTCCTGAAACTCTTCCAAACAATAGAAAAAGAGGGAATCCTCCCTAACTCATTTTATGAAGCCACCATTATCCTGATACCCAAACCTGGCAGACACACAACAAAAAAAGAAAATTTCGTGCCAGTATCCCTGATGAGCATGGATGCAAAAATTCTTGATAAAATACTGGCAAATTGAAGCCAGCAGCACATCAAAAAGCTTATTCACCATGATCAGGTCGGCTTTATCCCTGAGATACAAGGCTGGCTCAACATACACAAATTAATAAACATAATCTATTGCATAAACAGAACCAATGACAAAAGCCACATGATTATCTTAATACATGCAAGGCCTTTGACAAAATTCAACAACTCTTCATGCTAAAAGTTCTCAATAAACTAGGTATTGATGGGATGTGTCTCAAAATAATAAAAGCTATTATGACAAATCCACAACCAATATCATGCTGAATGAGCAAAAACTGGAAGCATTCCCTCTGAGAACCATCACAACACCAGGATGCCCCTCTCACCACTCCTATTCAACACAGTATTGGAAGTTCAGGCCAGCGCAATCAGGCAAGAGAAAGAAGTAAAGCGTATTTAATTAGAAAAAGAGGAAGTTAAATTTTCTCTTTGCAGATGACATGGTTGTATATTTAGAAAACCCCATTATCTCAGACCTAAATCTCCTTAAGCTGATAAGCAACTTCAGCAAATTCTCAGGATACAAAATCAATGTGCAAAAATCACGAGCATTCCCATACACCAGTCATAGACAAACACCCAAATCATGAGTGAACTCCCATTCACAATTGCTACAAAGATAATACAATAGCTAGAAATACACTTACAAGGGTTGTGAAGGACCTCTTCAAAGAGAACTACCAACGACTACCAAGGAAATAAGATAGGACACAAACAGATGGGAAAACATTCCATGCTCATGGATAGGAAGAATCAATATAGTGAAAATGGCCATACTGCCCAAAGTAATTTATAGATTCAATGCTATCCCCATCAAGCTACCACTAACTTTCTTCACAGAGTTGGAAATAACAACTTTAAATTTTATATGTAACCAAAAAAGAGCCCACATGGCCAAGACAATCCTAAGCAAAAAGAAAAAAGCAGGAGGCATTACACTACCTGACTTCATACTGTACTGCAAGGCTACGGTAACCAAAATAGCATGGTACTGGTACCAAAACAGATGTATAGACCCATGGAACAGAACAGAGGCCTCAGAAATAACACCACACATCTACAACCATCTGATCTTTGACAAACCTGACAAAAACAAGCGATGGAGAAAGGATTCCTTATTTAATAAATGGTGTTGGGAAAACTGGCTACTCATATGCAGAAAGCAGAAACTGGACCCCTTCCTTATACCTTATACAAAAATTAACTCAAGATGGATTAAAGACTTAAATGTGAGACCTAAAACCATAAAAACTCAAGAAAACCTAGGCAATATTAACATAAATTAACTACATATAGCAAAAAGCATATTCATAGTGCTAAAATTGGTGGTGATAGACAGAGAACATCAGCTCAGGAGCGTTGCCTGTTGTGTAAAGAAAGAAGCATAAAAGCAGGAACAGGGCTCTGAAGATCTGCTTCACTGTCTGTCCATGGCTCAAGCATGCAGTGATCAGGTACAAGAGATTGCTCTTAGAGATAAAAACAAACATTAATTTACATATAGTGAAAAGCATATTGGTACCGATAAAACTGGTGGTGATGCACAGAGAATATCAGCTTATGAGGAAGAACAGGGGACAGGGACTCCCCAGAAGCCATTCAATCCCCAGTTCCCTCCACCCCTCCCACCTATATGAAGCTGCTGGAGCTCTGTGGCACCAAAAACCATAGGCTCTCAGGAATCTACACCCCAGAGTGTTTTTCAAAGATTTTAAACAAAAATCCTGTTTTCAAAGATTTTAATGGTCCCACAAATGCTGAAGATATAACATGAAGTGCGAAAACAATACGAATTATTTTAATGGTATCTTCTTTAAATGTACATATAGAAAAACTACTGGAAGTTAATACTGTTCATCTCAGGGATACGGGGCTTTGGATACTTACATTTTCTTCTTTCCTTGTGATAAAAATTTTAAATTTAAATGACAAAAACAGTTCCTTTACAATAGGAATGTATACATTCTAATCAAAGGACCTATTTAACGTACAAAATAAATGGCTTCCATTTTATCTATTGCACAAACTTTTAAACTGGCATTTCAATACAGTGAGAGAAAGACATATGTGGAAACCAATGAAACCACCAAAATAAAATATTCGATTGAGCACAACTGTGGTCACAGATCCACCTTTCTAGGATATGCGGGACCTGCTACTTCACTGGCAAGCCACGAATAATTCATAAATGTAGATGTGGTTAATATCTATAAAAATGCAGCATCTTTCGCCTTGTGATTTCTAGCTTGGATAACAGTTGTGGAATCATGACATATGAACCAAATTACAACAAGCCCCCATATTTATTTTCTGTAGATTAGAGAAACACCCTTATTGACTCAGTAAGGGATCATCAGTAGGTATCCTAAATGAGGAAGGTAAACTCATCTTTTGCACAGCAGTTTTGGCAGTATTTGGGCTAGGAACACTGAAATAAAGGATGTATCATCTTAGGAAAATGTTTATTATATGTTTTAACAGCTAAAGAATATTCTTCAGTGGTTTCACACTAGCTTTGCCTAAAAATTTTGATTAGATTGTGGGCCTCTCCATTGAGCAGGAGATACTAATATTGAATGTGTGTGTGCATAAACTGGCATGACAAATCCTATAATCCTATAGTCTTAGAATCATTGCGCTGGAAGGGGTCTCCCACCACCATCTCTCACTATAAATAGTTTGTACTTAAATTTTCAAACTGCATTTATTTTTAAACTCACTGATCTACCCCAATCTCTTGCTTCTCAAATAGTGCTGGTCTTTACTAAGGGGTTTTTCGGATTGAATTTGACTTTGTCAGCTCCGGGCCACACAGAAT
This sequence comes from Callithrix jacchus, assembly GCF_049354715.1. Classification (NCBI taxonomy): domain Eukaryota; kingdom Metazoa; phylum Chordata; class Mammalia; order Primates; family Cebidae; genus Callithrix; species Callithrix jacchus. Next base: position 129,863,790 of record NC_133510.1, on the reverse strand, counting down.
ATTTCTTATACTTAATCATAAATTAACGCTTTTACAACTGTGTTAAAGAGATTATTACTATGGATTCCATCTCAAATGCCTCACAGTTACATTATCTTCGCATACTTATAATTACCTGGAAAGGTTTGTAGATGGCATGCACTTTTTATGGGCCATAAACACTTGATGTGATCTACATTTTGTCACATTTTGTTTATTTCTGTTGCAGATGCAAAATAACAGAGCAATTTAAGATCTTACTGAATGAGAAAGTTGAACGGAAATAATGACCTAGTATCTGCTACTTTAATTCTTTTTTTTTTTTTTTTGAGACAGAGTTTTGCTCTTGTTACCCAGGCTGGAGTGCAATGGCGCGATCTCGGCTCACCACAACCTCCGCCTCCTGGGTTCAGGCAATTCTCCTGCCTCAGCCTCCTGAGTAGCTGGGATTACAGGCACGCGCCACCATGCCCAGCTCATTTTTTGTGTTTTTAGTAGAGACGGGGTTTCACCATGTTGACCAGGATGGTCTCGATCTCTTGACCTCGTGATCCACCTGCCTCGGCCTCCCAAAGTGCTGGGATTACAGGCGTGAGCCACCGTCTGCTATTTTTATTCTAACTAAATAAAATAAAAATATCAATCTGAAACATGCAATAAAAAATAAACGTTACATGAGAAAGGTACAAGAACATGTGTTATTAAAACGAAAGTAGGCGAGTGAGAATATTGACGAGGTTATGTTGAGCTGGGTCTGGTTAAACTCGACTGCTGATGAGATTGCGCCTCAGGAAGTGAGTCTTCAGGTAGCAGCTCCTCAGTTAGAAACACTGTATTGGTTTTTTCTTTTTGTATTGCATTTTAGGTTTTAGGGTACATGTGAAGAACATGCAAGATTGTTTCATAGGTACACACATGGCAGTGTGATTTGCTGCCTTCCTCCCCATCACCTATATCTGGCATTTCTCCCCATGGTATTGAGATATAGCTAGCCTAGAGTTAGAACCTGTACACTGCCATTTTATAAAGGACAAAACTGTTTCCATTCTCCTCACAATGCCTGCTAACCTCGGCCTCTGTAAAACTGCTAAGTTTACTTTGCAAAATGCAAATTGAGGTAAAGCTGCATGTCTGTAACTGCCAGAATTGCTGGCCTTTGTTTACCAGAGTAAGCACCCCCAGATAATTCCATCCTGGCGCCAAGTAAATAAAAATCTATGGATCCCACCCCTACCCAGATGATGTGTAAACGAATGCTAATCTCAGCGTCTGTGAACCCCTTAAATGACAATCCGAATGTCAAATAGTCCCCTGGCCCTCGGAATGTCCGGAACCCCCTCACCCTCATCTCCGCCCAGAAGGTGATTTGAATCCACTGGCTCTCGGAATGTCTGAAGCCCCTCACCCCATCCTCTCCCCTCACCCCCAAGGTGATTTTATGGGTATAAAAGGTCTTGTCACCCTCTTTTACGGGGTCACGGGTTGGAGAGATGTGAGTCCTCCGTGGTCGCCGGCAATAAACCCTGCAATTTGGCATACTTTTTGGTGTTGACTTTCTGTGCTCGGACTGATACAACAGTATCTCTCCCCAACTCCCCACCCCCCGCTGTCCCTCCCCTATTTCCCCCCAACAGACCCCAGTGTGTAGTGCTCCCCTCCCTGTGTACATGTGTTCTCATTGTTCAACACCCACCTATGAGTGAGAACATGTGGTGTTTGATTTTCTGCTCTTGGAAACACTGTATTTGACTTTTGTCTTCTAGATTAGAGTGGCTTCAGCTTAGACACAGGATAAGAAAATGGGAGGGCCTCCTGCTTGGGAACCTCAGCCTGTCTGGCTCCTGCCTTCCTCCTTCAGCCCTAGAACCAAGGAGAAGGTAATTGAAGTGATTTCTGGCTTTCCACTATACTCCCTGAAGGCCAAGGAAAGGGAAATGGTCTTGTGTGCTGACTTTGAATATTCACAAGGACATCATCAAATAGATGTTGCTACTTTCCCCAGTGAACGCATGCAGAGGTGACCGTGACCTGTGATTTTAGAGCTGGGAAGAGACCTTGGGTTTTCATTCAGGAGAAGTCCAAGGAAATGAGGGGTCTGCTGTTGTGGCTGACAAGGAAACATCAGGAGAAGCTTAACCTAAATTTTCTGCCACACAGAAGACTTTTGCGACCAGCAGAAACGAGGGCATGAGAGTTACTCTTCTTCTTGGTTGTCATCTCATCTCTGCCTTTCAGTGGTGTGGCCTTGGTCAAGTTCATGGACAGCCTCCGACACAGGGTGTGCAGCAAAGAAAGAGCAGCTGGGCTGAAACTGTCATCTGTAGAAAGGCCTGTTGACAAGGTTGGCCCTTTTTCGCCTGGGAACTTGTCTCTCAATGGCAATAGTTCATTGATAAGATGGCACATTGTTCCTAAACTGTTTGGCAAATGATGTCATTTATGTGAACACCTGCTTTTCCTCTGGGGAGTCTGGAATTTGGGAACTTCTCAAAAGAAAGAAGCAGGTGTTCACATAAGCCATACCCTCTGCTAGACAGAGGGTGTCTACATGACCAGCCCACAGTAAAACTCTTGGGCACTGAGTGTTTAATGGATTTCCCTTTGTTGAAACACAGTATAACTTTCAGCATTTCTGCTGTTGGGGGAAGGGTGTGCTTTGTGTGGCCTTCGTGGGAGAAAGATTACGAGAATCCTGCACGTGGATCCTACCAACTGCAGCAGCATCTTGTCCCCTTGGGTCCAATTGAGTATCTGACCAATTGCAGTAATAAAACTTAACTGTATAAACAATATGTGTAGAGCCCTGTGACTCTTTCTAGGGAAATCTCTGAACAGCCAGGTGGTCCAAGGAACCCCAGAAACTCCTGGGCTTGTTACTATTATACTGAACTTCATTGTGGCCAACTCTCTTACAGGTCAAAAGAAAAGGCTCAATAAAACACTTTTGTAATTGAGCTAAATTTTCATTTTGGGGCTGTGGGTTATACTTTCAAATTAGGCCCAAATTCATTGAAGGACATAACTTTTTTTTAATATGAAAAGACTTCCAATATCCTGGTCCTGTCCAGGACATTCCATTAAAGGAGTACATTCCTCTAGGAGAACTTTATTAGGATTGTTATAGCTAAATCTGGTATAATATCATTTGCAGCAGACTTAAGAATCTTGGAGTACAAGACTTTCGGATTTTAAGGACCGTGCAGTATTCGAGGACGAGTGTCACTCCCAATTACGGAGCGGTCACAGTGTTCTTGGCCCTATGCTCAGCATTTTACAAGCTTCACCTCACTTAATTCTGATGACAATCCAAGGGGGAAGGTTTTCTCATCATACCCATTTTACATAGAAGGGAACTGAGATCATTTAAATAGCTAGAGGCTAAGTAATGTTCTCGAGCCCATGCAGCTATGAAGTGTCAGAGCTGGTATCCAACCTGACTTCATCTGACACCAGATCCTGAGACCGCCACATCCTGCCTTCCAGAAGATACTGTTTCATACTTTCAGGGAAATTGTTGAAAACCAGAGACAAAAACACACTCCTTGAAAGGTTTGTGGAAAATCACATCTATTCCTAAACTATGAAGTTCCACAATTTCTCAAAAGTGTTCTCCCTATTCGGTCTTGTTTTTAGTGTGCCAATTCTAAATACAAACCCATGTCTCCCCCACAGGGGCAGGGAGCTCTTTCTTTCTCACTTGTCATCTGGGTCAACAAAGGCAGTCAGTGCAGGTTGAATATCCTTAATCCAAAAACCCTAAATCCCAAATTCTCCAAAATCTGGAACTTTTTCAGCACTGAGGAAATGTTCACTAAAGGGCTCTGGATTTCGGATTTTCAGATTAGCGATGTTCAGTCATAAGTATCATACAAATATTCACAAACTGAACAAATCAGAAATCTGAAATGCTTCCAGTCCCAAGCATTTTGGATAAGACGTACTCAACTGTATCTGCCCTACTGAGATCTGTTACCATGTGGGAGGTGAGGATGCATCACTTATTCCAACCCTTTGAAACAGAGATATCGCCTGCCTGCAACCTTTGTCTATATTTCCAATCTTAGCTTCTAGCTACTAATATAATGATAATTATATTTATGTAAACAGCAAAAAAATTATTAATAAAGAATTTTCCAGAAACCTTGATTAGTTACTGGGAATTGTACTAAGAGCTTTACACATGTGATTTTACTTAATCTTCCCAAGAACCACCACACAATCAGTATTTTTAATCCTTATTTTTCAGACAAAGAAACCAAGATACAGAGACAATATTTCTGCTCCAATCTCTCAGCTGGAATGTAGAAAAGCCAACACTCACCCATAGCTCTAGGTTTGACCGAAAACTGCATGCAGCTTTCTACTATGTGATCTACAAATACAAAGACTGCAGACAGCATAACATTCTCCTTTTTAGAAATACAGCAGCAAGCAATCTTGGTCTTCTTACATGTTGCAGACATATGCAGCATGAAAGGAGAACAGCTTCCATAACCAACGACAAGTGTTCTAAAATACACACCTTGGAGCAGCTGCGTCCTGTTGCTACAGAAGGTGGCTGGTTAGGCATGAGCAGGGCAGGAGAGGGCTCCCCTGACCACACACACACTAGGAGTGTTGGGTGACCACTAGGTGGTGGTCAGGCTGTTGCTAACCTTTTCTCAACAGTAATGATTGCCACAGCCGGCACCAAGAAAAAGCAATCTCCTAATAGAGAGAAAACATCTGAAACTGATCAGGAGCTTCTCCATAAGATCCTGGAAGAATGCCAACGTATAAAAGCCCCAGGTCAGGCCAGACGTGGTAGCTCACGCCTGTAATCTCAACACATTGGGAGGCCCAGGCGGGTGGATTGCCTGAGGTCAGGAGTTTGAGACCAGCCCAGCTAACATGGTGAAACCAAGTCTCTACTAAAAATACAAAAATTAACTAGGCATGGTGGCATACGCCTGTAGTCCCAGCTACTTGGGAGGCTGAGGTGGGAAAATTGCTTGAATCCGGGAGGCGGAGGTTGCAGTGAGCCAAGATCACACCACTGCACCCCAGCCTGGGCGACAGAGCAAGACTTGGTCTCAAAAAAAAAAAAAGCCCAAGTCAAGAGGTCGAGCTGTGCACTTGGTTTTGTAAGTCGCCCCCTTGGCCTCCTTCCAAGTGGTACTTTCCTTCTCTTGCCTTTCCTTCCTTTCCTTACTGTTCTAAAACTTTTTTTTTTTTTTTGAGACAGAGTTTTACTTCATCACCAGGTGGCAGGCTGGAGTGTAGTGGTGGGATCCTGGCTCACTGCAACCACCACCTCCCGGGTTCCAAGCAATTCTCCTGCCTCAGCCTCCCACATAGCTGGGACTACAGGCACGTGCAGCCATGCCCAGCTAATTTTTTTTGTATTTTTAGTAGAGACGGGGTTTCACCATGTTAGCCAGGATGGTCTCGATCTCTTGACCTTGTGATTCGCCCGCCTCGGCCTCCCAAAGTGCTGGGATTACAGGCGTGAGCCACCGCTAAAACTTTTTAATCAACTTTCACTCCTGCTCTGAAACGTGCCTCGGTCTCTCTTTCTATCTTATGCCCCTCGGTCGAATTCTCCTCAGGAGGCAAGAATTAAAGTTGCCACAGATACATAGGGATTCGCTACTGGTGACTCAGAGTAACTCAAGATACCCGTCACCGGTAACTCTATGACATACATGGCCCTTGTGCTCAGTCTTGAGGTACCGTGCTAAATCAGTCCAGCTTCTACAAGACGCTCTGTGAGACAGAGCAATGACCTGTTGGATTCAGATCAGGTAAATAGAGATAAGTTATGTGTAAGGATGTTACACAGTGTCCTTTTGAAACTCAATATACATGGTGGTGATTTTTTCCTTAGCACACCTGCGTATATATGGGCAGATCTGGCAAAACACAGGCCACTCTTTTTTCTCTATAGGTCTTTGTTGTATCTTAGCATTTTCATATGACATATCTCATGCGATTTTTCTAAGTGAGTTTTAATTAATTCTTTAAATGAAACATTTTGTTATTATTAAGTACACATAAAATTTGTCATCTTAACCATTTGTAAGTGTACAGACCAGTGCTATTAAGTCCGTTCATATTGTTGTGTTGCTGACTATGTATTTTGACTTAGGCGCTGACCATTCCTGGGCAACACTGAAGAAAAAAAAACATGAAAACTTTCTTTTGCCCAAATATCCTGAACTGTGGTCTTTAGGCATTTCAGGGACTTGGCAGAATTCACTGGAGAGTATTGGAGTAACAACCTTCCATTTTAAGGGCTGTAGCTCTTGAATAACTCTAAGATTAGTTAACCTAACATTGAACAAAGCTAGTAAATACATCAAACAATGAGCTACTTTGAGAGGCGTGCAGTCTAAAGGTTAAGATGATAGAGTTTTGTGTAACAAGATGAATGTCCCATAATTTCTTTTTAAAAAAGGTAAAGATTGGACTTATCAAAATACAAAATGCTTGCACTTCGAAAAGTGTGAAGAAAATGAAAAAAAACAGCTGGAGAGAAAATATTGGTAAAATACAAATCTGATGAAGGACTTTTATCTAGAATTTACAATTAACACTTAAAAAATCAATAATAAGGGCCTGAAATAATTTCATGCCTGAAATCCCAGCACTTTGGGAGGCCAAGGCAGGTGGATCACGAGATCAGGAGTTCAAGACCAGCCTGGCCAAGATGGTAAAATCCCTGTCTCTACTAAAAATACAAAAATTAGCTGAGTGTGGTGGCAGGTGCCTGTAATCCTAGCTACTCTGGAGGCTGAGGCAGAGAATTGCTTGAACCCAAGAGGCGGAGGTTGCAGTGAGCTGAGATCTGGACTCCACTCACTGCTGTACTCCAGCCTAGATGACAGAGTGAGACTCCATCTCAAAAATAATAATAAAAAGAGAACACAATCCAAAAAAGGCAAACAATATGAATAGATATTTCGCCAAGGAAGATATTTTAGTGGTTAACAAGCATATGGAAAGATGTTCATCATTGTTAGTCATCAGGAAAACATCAGTTAAAACCACAAGGAATACTATTTTGCACCCACTAGAATGACAACGGTAAATGAGAAAAAGGAATACAAGTGGTACTGTAATGCTGACCGAAATGTAACATGGTACAGCCACTTCGAACAACAGTTCCTCACAAAGTTCAATGTAAAACTGCCATATGACCCAGCAATTGCACTTCCAGAAAAAGAAGTACAATGAAAACACATGTCCATGTGAAAACTTGTGCACAAATTGTTCATAACAGAATTATTCGTAATAGGAAAAAGGAGAAACAACTGAAATTTCCATCAATTGGTATGTAGATAAGATCCAATATGTTCCTAACTGGAATAGTATTCAGCAATGAGAATGAATGGACTGTTGACACAGGCAATATCGTGGGTGGACCTGAAATTCCACGCTAAGCGAAAGAAGCCAGACACAAGAGAACACATATTGTAGGTTTCCGTTTATGTAAAATATTCAGACAAGGCACATTTATGGAGACAGAAAAGTAGATTAGTAGTTGCCTGGGGCTGGAGGTGGGACCAGGATATATTATAAATGGGATCTTACGGGAATATGGGGATATAATTTTTTGAGGTGGAGTCTCGCTCTGTTGCCCAGACTGGAGTGCAGTGGCACGATCTTGGCTCACTATAACCTCCACTTCCCAGGTTGAAGTGACTCTCCTACCTCAGCCTCCCACGTAGCTGGGATTACAGGTGCCCATGACCACGCCTGGCTAATTTTTATATTTTTAGTGGAGATGGAGTTTCACCATGTTGGCCTGGCTGTTCTCCTGAACTCAGGTGATTCACCCACCTTGGTTTCCCAAAGCGCTGGGATTATAGGCATGAGCTACCATACTCGGCCAAATATGGGAATATTTTAAAGCTGACTTATAGTAATGCTTTCAAGACTCAGTAAAGTGACTAAAAGTCGGAACTGCACCTGAAGTGGATGAATTTCAAATGGTGAAATATATCTCGACAAAGTTGTTTTTAAAAAACAATGAGAAGATGTGTTAATTTTCTATTGCTGCTATAACAATCACATGCTTAGCTTAAAACAGCAAAACTTTAGGGTCTTACTGTTCTATTGGTCATAAATCTGAGTTTACTGGATTAAACCAAGATGTGGACAAGGCTGCATTCTTTTTTGGAGGCTGTAGAGAAAAATTGGTTTTCTTTTTTTTTTTTTCTTTTTTGAGACGGAGTTTCGCTCTTGTTACCCAGGCTGGAGTGCAATGGCGCAGTCTTGGCTCACCGCAATCTCCACCTCCTGGGTTCAAGCAATTCTCCTGCCTCAGTCTCCTGAGTAGCTGGGATTACAGGCATGCGCCACCATTCCCAGCTAATTTTTTGTATTTGTAGTAGAGACGGGGTTTCACCAGGTTGACGAGGATGGTCTCGATCTCTTGACCTCGTGATCCACCCACCTCGGCTTCCCAAAGTGCTGGGATTACAGGCGTGAGCCACCGCGCCCGGCCTGAAAAATTGGTTTTCTTGCTCTTTCTACCTTCTAGAAGCTGCCCATGTTTCTTGGCTCATTGCTGCCTTCTATTTGTAAAGCCAGCAATGGTGGCGAGTCCTTCCCACATTGACCCGCTTCAGCCTGCCCCTCCTGGCCTCCATCATCCAGCTTAAAAAACCCTTGTTATTATTGAGCCTACCCAACAATGCAGGATAATCTCTCCCACTGTAAGGTTCACTTGATCACACTTCCAAATCTGTTTTGCCACAGAAGGTGACATTGTCAAAGATTACAGAAACTAGAACAAGGACACCTTTGAGGGGAGGATATTACCTGTAGCACACAGAGGGTCTCCGTTCAGACTTCCGGGGTATGATTTCCAGCACTGCCTCTTGCTCAGTGGTGTGACTTGGGAGCGTTGCCCATCCTTTCTGAGTTTCAGTGTCTTCCTCTGTGTAATAACCACGATACTAGTATCCGATGCATGAATTGCTTAGAGAGATATAAATGGGTTGATTTATATAAAATATTAAAAAAATAAAAACTGGGCTGGGCACAGTGGCTCAAGCCTGTAATCCCAGCACTTTGGGAGGCCGAGGCGGGTGGATCACGAGGTCAACAGATCGAGACCATCCTGGTCAACGTGGTGAAACCCCGTCTCTACTAAAAATACAAAAAATTAGCTGGGCGTGGTGGTGCGTGCCTGTAGTCCCAGCTACTCAGGAGGCTGAGGCAGGAGAATTGCCTGAACCCAGGAGGCAGAGGTTGCGGTGAGCCGAGATCGCGCCATTGCACTCCAGCCTGGGTAACAAGCGCAAAACTCCATCTCAAAAAAAAAATAAATAAAATAAATAAAAACTGGTTAATATTCATAAAAGCTTAATAAATAATAGCTATTATTATTATATTATTGTTTAGTCCAGTTCACTGATCATTTACTTTTCCCTTTGGAGACATAAATAAGCAGGGCCTTTTATTCTGCAGAACAAAGGAGAAGGCCCACATTTCCTTGGCAAAGGTAATCAAGGCCTCCGTTATGCATTCAGCTGTGTTGAATCAATCTCAGTACAACTGGTGATCTGGACCAGTCTGCTGCCCTCAAATGCAGACCCAGGAAATGTGGTGGGTGAGCCTACGACTAGGAAATGTCAGTAGCACTGGGGGACCGGGCTGCTAACCCACCACAGGGGAAACAACACACTCCGCTTGTTCATTTGGAAATACAAAAGCTCTGTTAAGGGAGTGGGAAGACAGAAAAGAACTCTTTCAACTGAAAGTGATACAAACCCCGTCTCAAATTGACAACTCTGTGGAGTTTATTTATGTGTTTAACGTAACTGGAATATCCAGGAAGGAGACTCCTTGAGGTATGGATTGAACCAGTGATCGAGTATGGCTGTGTCTCCACCCAAATCTAATCTCGAATGGTAGCTCCCATAATCCCCAAGGGTAGTGGGAGGGACCCAGTGGGAGGTAATTGAATCATGGGGGTGCATTTTTCCCATGCTGTTCTCATGATAGTGAGTAGGTCTCATAAGATATGATGGTTTTAGAAAGGGGAGCTCCCCTACACACGATCTCTCTTGCCTACTACCATGTGAGACATGACTTTGCTCGTTATCGCCTTCCACCATGATTGTGAGGCCTCCCCAGCCATGTGGAATTTGAGTCAAGTCTCTTGCCTTTATAAATTACTCAGTCTCAGGTATGTATAATTAGCAGCATGAGAATAGACTAATACAACCAGGGATTTATTTAACGTCACCAGAATCTGGTTACTTTCTTTTCTTCTCTTTGCATTGTTTCCCCCTGCTGGTTTAATTCTTTTTTTTTTTTTTTTGAGACAGAGTTTCGCTCTTGTTACCCAGGCTGGAGTGCAATGGCATGATCTCGGCTCACCGCAACCTCCGTCTCCTGGGTTCAGGCAATTCTCCTGCCTCAGCCTCCTGGGTAGCTGGGATTACAGGCACGTGCCACCATGCTCAGCTAATTTTTTGTATTTTTAGTAGAGACGGGGTTTCACCATGTTGACCAGGATGGTCTCTATCTGTTGACCTCGTGATCCACCCGCCTCGGCCTCCCAAAGTGCTGGGTTTACAGGCTTGAGCCACCACGCCTGGCCTGGTTTAATTCTTACACAGAATCTCTCTTTCTAAAGGCACAATGGCTGTATTATATCCAACATTGCATTCTACGTGGCTCCAGTTTCCTTGAAAAGAACATGTCCATCTTCCAGCACTCACAGACAGAGACCCATCATTATTCCTTAGCTCTGATTAGCTCTGAAATGGACATCTCTGACCTAACCACTGGGACAAGAGAAACTGAATGACCGAATTGATCAGGCCTGAGTCAACACCCCTCCATGTAATAAGACAAAAGAGGCTTCCCAAGCCCATAATCTGAAAGTCGGGGAGAATGCCTACAGAAAACTGCGATGTTATTACTAGGAAAAGGGGAGGGATCAGGGACTGCTGATCAAGAGCAAATGTTCACCCACGAAGAAGCCAGGAGGCCCCACGTCTTGAGAACAGATTCGCATATCCCACAGTGTCTTTAGCTTTGATTCATGGAGTCAGGTCACTTCAAGCCAAGCCTTATGAGACATAGGGTCTGTGGGGAAGAAAAGATCAGATTTGGTAGGGGAAAAAGGAGGCAACATAATTAGGTGGGTTCCACAGGGTCTGCTTACAGGCGAGCACAGAGGAGCAAGGTTATGGCTCAGCATAGTGAGAAGAGCCTGTTTAAAAGTGGGATGAGACTCTTCCAGAGTGGGGAGTGGATGGATGGCTACTAACGGGAATTTATCAGTTAGGATCCAATCGGTAAAAATGAAGCTATGGTGGTCACTTTACCAGAAATTGGTTAATACAGAGAGTTGGTTAAATAGATACTGATGGACTGAATGGGCAAAAGGGAGACTGAGATAACAGTAAATGACAGAAGCAGTTCCCTAGTGATACGATTTGGATCTGTGTCCCTACCCAAATCTCATGTCTAATTGTAATCCCCAGTGTTGGAAGTGGGGTCTGTAGGAGGTAATAGGATTACAGGGGTGGAGTTCTCATGAATGATGTAACACCTTCCCCCCTTGGTATAATGAGTGAGTGCTCATTAGATCTGGTGTTTAAAACTGTGCAGCACCTCCCCGCTGCCCTTCCTCCTGCTCTGGCTTTGAGATGTCCGGCTATCCCTTTACCTTCCGCCATGATTGGAAGTTTCCAGAGGCCTCACCAGAAACAGAAACCGTTATGCTTCCTACACAGCCTGCAGAACCATGAGCCAGTTAAGTCTTCTTTCTTTATAAATTACCCAGTCTCAGGTATTTATAGCAATGCAAGAACTGACTAATACACCTAGGCAATGGGATAAACAAATGGAAGGGGCTGGGTTTATCAGAATCTGGAAATGTGGAGAAGAGTCCCACAGACTTGAAGCCCAGACTCCTTGTGTGGCGGGGGAATACTGGCTGCCTGCTGCTGGCAGCTCTGAGGAGGAGAGGTGAGGCTGGTTTGGGTCATGTGAGAAGAAAAGTGTACAAAGACAAAAATGAGCAAAAGAACACCTGGGTTTTCCCTGTCTTGGCTATTTTGAATAATGAATTGTAGAAATCTGCTGTACAAAGTAATACCCACAGTTAGCGACACAAAGCTGTTCAGATAAAAACTTGCTAGGAGGGTAGGCCTCATAAGTGTTTTTATAAAACAGTAAGGAGCAGAGCAAAGGGACACAGGAAACCTTGAGGTGATGGGTATGTTTATTATTATTATATCACTATTGATTGTATTCATGCTATTATGGGTGCGTGTGTGTGTGTGTGTGTGTGTGTCCGCAATAGTAAAAATGGACATATAATACATGCAGTTTTTCATATCAGTGGTACCTTAATAAAGCTGTAAGAATCGAAAAAGAAAAAAACAAAGCAAACTGGAACCAACAGCTGCTCATAGGACAAAGTGCCATCGCTAGGGTGTTGCTGGCAGAACAGAAAGCAACACGGGAAGGTAAAAGTTCCTTTGTCCTCCGTTTTCTGGTCTCCCTCCCGTCCCCACTGTTGGCAGAACCTGGAGTTAGTAGTGGACAAATCTGTCCTGCACAGTCCTGGCTCTATGCAGTTGAGGAGCCAGGAGATGATGGCCAGAGGGAGAACAGTCCCAGATGAAGCAGAGTTCACGGTGGAGATGGAAGGTTGTTCTTACCTGTCATTCACGGGCATTGTTGCTGTTCTTAACCTTCTCTTTGGATACTGGAATATCTTTTTCTGCTCTTCTAATGGAGGCACCCAAAGGAAGGCAGAGTGGAATTGACTCACAAATAATCAAACTCCATTAAGGGCCCAATTTCCATTTTAGAGTAATTTAGCAGCCTCACATTTCACACATCCAGGAAAAAGAAAAAGTCTAAAAAGTCTATACAAAGGACAAAAATAGACCTGGCAGCAAAAATCTGTTGGCTTTTGCCTACTCAGCACTACTTCTGGTAAAGGCTGTGCATTACTATTTGTGAAGTCAACCCGTGCCTGTGTGTGTATGTGTGCATGTCAGTGTGTGTGTGTGTATATGCATGGGTGTGTGCATGTTTGTGAGTGTGTGTGTATGAGTGGTGTATGAGTGTCTATGAGTGTATATGAGTCGTGCATGAGTGTCTATGAGTGTGTGTGTGAGTGGTGCATGTCTGAGTGTGTATGTGTGTGTGTGAACATGTGAGTGTGTGTGTATGCATGGGTGTGTGCATGTGTTTGTGTGTATGAGTGGTGCATGAGTGTCTGAGTGTGTATGTGTGTGTGTACACATGGGTGTGTGCGTGTGTTTGTGAGTGTGTGTATGAGTGGTGCATGAGTGTCTGAGTGTGTATGTGCATGTGTGAGAGCATGTGTGTGTGCACGTGTTTGTGAGTGTGTGTATGAGTGTCTATGAGTGTGTGTGTATGAGTCGTGCATGAGTGAGTGTGTATGTGTGTGTGAACATGTGAGTGTGTGTATGCATGGGTGTGTGCATGTGTTTGTGAGTGTGTGTGTATGAGTGGTGCATGAGTGTCTGAGTGTGTATGTGTATGTGTGAGAGCATATGAGTGTGTATATGCATGGGTGTGTGCATGTGTTTGTGTGTGTGTATGAGTGTCTATGAGTGAGTGTGTATGTGTATGTGTGAGAGCATGTGTGTGTATGCATGGGTGTGTGCATGTGTTTGTGAGTGTGTGTGTATGAGTCGTGCATGAGTGAGTGTGTATGTGTGTGTGAACATGTGAGTGTGTGTGTGCATGGGTGTGTGCATGTGTTTGTGAGTGTGTGTGAATGAGTGGTGCATGAGTGTCTGAGTGTGTATGTGTATGTGTGAGAGCATATGTGTGTATATGCATGGGTGTGTGCATGTGTTTGTGTGTGTGCATGAGTGTCTATGAGTGAGTGTGTATGTGTATGTGTGAGAGCATGTGTGTGTATGCATGGGTGTGTGCATGTGTTTGTGAGTGTGTGTGTGTGTGTGAGCATGTGTCCGTCCAGGGATGTAGGAACCACACCCAGCACTCTCCTAGCTCTAGGACTGTTCCCATCATCTAAACCTTTCTTTTCAGTCTGTTTCATCATAGTGATGAGTTCAGGATGGGAGAAGGAGCTTTAAAAACTAGAGAAACCCAAAAAACACAATATACGGAAATGCTGTTTAGATTATGTACGGACAATCTCAACTACGTGAAAAGTCTGCAGATGATTACCTGCATATCTGTAGCTGCCACTGGTGCTGGGTATAGAAGAGACTGTGGAACATGCTGCTGACTGCATCATCTGAAACAGGAGGGAGAAAGCTGGGGCTGGAATAACAATCCCAAGGAGTCTAGGGCACAGACTCTCAGAAAGGGACACCTGATATCCTTCTATTTAGTCTTTCCCCAAACTCCTGTCTTCCCCCATGCTTATTATGTTTAGAAACCACCAATTTCATGGTGGTTTACATCCCCTCAGGTGGCTCAGTTACATCCTTATCATCCTAAGAGCATAATTTTCAAAGTGTAGTCCCTGGGACTGCCAGCATCAGCATCAACTGGGAAGGAAACTGTTAGAAATGTAAATTATCTGTTCCCACCTCAGTTCTACTGTATCAAAAACACTGGGGCTGGGACACAGGAATCTGCCTTAGTAAATTCCCCAGGTAATTCTGACACAACAAAATTGGGAACCCTTGGTCTAAATCTTCGTAGCCCCATTGCTCTTCTCACTGCTTAGTTACAATATTTAAAAAGTCAATAGAGTAACATAAATTGACATATACATGAATATGTAAATAAGGCATTTGAAATTTATACTCTAGTATTTATTATTTTAAAAAAAGCACATGTATTCCAAAACTGATCACCAACTGGTATAAGTTAGTGTGACTGGTTCATCAGATAATTTTGATAATTTCCCCAAAATTTTTCTTTAAAAAGTAGCTGCTGGATTAGCATACTTCTGAAACCAAAAGAAGAAAAAGGTCGTTGGTGTGATCTTTTCTTTGGCACGGGTTTCATTTGTTCAGTGACGCTCATGCCTGAGCTAATCAGGGAATTGAATCAAACTCTTCAAATGACTTCCTTCATCAACTTGGTCATTGCATAGTTTGCAAAGTGAAAAGAGAAAACTTCCGTTAAGGTAGTGGCATTGTCAGGCATTTCTGTGAATATGGTTAAATTGCACTCTGCAGCCCCAAAGGCCAAGTTTAGAGCAGAGGATAGCAAAGGAAGCTCCCCCATGAAAACCACATCCATCAGTAGTTGTCCTGGCCACAGCAACATAAGCAGTGATCTCATTTCATGAAGTGGAAGGTCCTAGAGACTTCAGCCACCTCTCCACTCATGGGATTGAGTAAGAAGATATCCTGTGCCCACTCTAGTGACCTCAGCCACCTCCTCACCCATAGGGCTGGGTAAAAAGATGCCCTGTGCCTTCCCTGTAGACCTCAGCTACCTCTCCACCCATGGGGCTGAGTATGAAGATGCCCTGTGCCTGCCCTTGGCCTCACTGCTCTGCCCACCCTCTGTGTTCTGAGATTCTTGGGGCTTTCTTGTGTTCTTCTGGTTTGTAAAGTTGCACATTGGAATTGAGAGTTTTGAAGAAATTCTGATGTCAGTGTTCTCCCTGAGAAATGATGTAATCACCCAGGTGAGGATGAGTCTCATGAACGGCTTCCCTCAGATTTTTCCAGCTGATGGGGCAGTTTGGAAACAGAGTCCTGCAGAAAACTGTGCTGAAAATGAAAGGAACCAGTTTTACTTAGTTTATGAACAGACAAGGATTACACTGGCCTTCCAGACTAGTTAAGTGGGAAGACTGACTAGAATTTTTCATAAGAATTCCTGTATTGCTCAAAAAGATCTCTTGCGTTGAGTCACGGAAGCCATGTCAAGGGGGCTTGAGCTAAAGGGACTGTTTGAGAAAGACACTGGGCAGGCACACAGCTGGTTCCAGGGCCCAGCCTTTGCTGCCTCACTGAACACAGAGTGGAGGCAGCAGGGACGCAGCAGGGACGCAGCTGCACCCTGACTACCCACCTTTCAGTTACTGTTAAGAGCAGAGGCCAGCTGGCTGACTCTGAATCCTGATTCTAACCTCTGGGAGAAAGAAGGGGATCATCCAACCCATGGTCAAAAAGGCTGGCGGTGACAAACAGTGAATAAGATAAATTATAAAGTCCATGGCACGTCAGCAAGCAGCAAGTGCTACAGAGGACACAGGAGGCAGGGAGGGGAACAGGGGCTCCAGTGGAGGAGGAGGAATTCCCTTTTAAATAGGCAGCTCAGTGAAAGCCTCACTGAGAAACGAGCTTTGAGTGAATGCCAGAAGTTATGGAGTGATCAGTGTTGTGTCTGGGGGAAAGAGCTTTCTAGGAAAAGCAACTGGACAAGTTTGAAGAGGAACAGCTGGGAGCCCAGTGGGCGTGGTCATAGAGTGCGGGGTCAGTCCTGGGGCTGATGTCAGAGAGGTAACTGGGGATCACAGGCTCAGGTAGGGAGGGGGCGGGGGGCATTGGCTTTCCCTCTCTATGAACCAGTGGACAGTATGAGCAAATTTTCCTTCAGCTACCAACTACTAATTTGAAAGAGGGATTTTAAAAAGGTGTTTGTTACTGTCTTCTTTCCCCTCAAATCAAACTGAGATTAAAAATTTTTAAACCATACTTGAAACAGTTAAACAAAAAACTTGGAATTCACAAGGTGTTTCTAAATAGGCACAACATCTAGAAGTCACTAAGTAAAAATTAGAAGACCTGACTTTATAAAATACAAAACCTTCATATGGCAAAAACAACTCAAAAATCAAAATGTAATTCAGAAACAGAAATCAAGCTGAGAATACAGCGGCAAGACATAAAATGCAGAGCTAATATTAGTATCCAGAAAACACAATACAGTTAAACAAATCGGTACAAAAATAATGACCTAAATAATTTACATAAAATAACAAGGCTATGAATACTCAACCTCATTAATAATTACAGAAATGTACATTTGATAAAATACAACTGCATTTTTATCAGAAGGGAGCAGATGAAACTGTTTAGAGGTGTGAAGAGGTTGGGAAAGAGGGCCTTTTCCTAGGGTGTTGATGGGACTATAAATAATTATAGTTATTCGGAGGCGAAAATGGTGCAATTGCTTAAAAATAAAAATATTGGCCTGGTGTGGTGGCTCACGCCTATAATCCCAGCACTTTAGGAGGCTGAGGCAGGCAATCGCATGAGGTTGGGAGTCCAGCCTGACCAATACAGAGAAACCCCATCTCTACTAAAAATACAAAATTAGCCGGGCATGGTGACACTATGACTGTAATCCCAGCTACTCAGGAAGCTGAGGCAGGAGAATCACTTGAACCCAGGAGGCGGAGGTTGCTGTGAGCCAAGATCGTGCCATTGCACTTTGGCCTGGGCAACGAGAGCAAAACTCCATCTTAAATAAATAAATAAATAAATATTACATTTTTTGACCCCAAAATTATACTCCCAGAAATGTATCCCACAGAAATATTTGCACAAAAGTCTAAAAAGATATAGATACATATACATAAATATGTGTGTATATGCGTGTTTATTATAAAACTGTTTTTCTTCATTGGTAATGGAGAAAAAACAAGCTGGAATTGCACAGGTATCTGTTTTCAGAAGATGAGTCAAATGAACTACGCAATGTCTTTTAAATAGGATGCAATGCAGTCTTTCAAAGAGGTAGCTTACATACCCTGGTATAAAAAGTTGTTGTCCAAGGCAGTGGCTCACACCTGTAATCCCAGCATTTCGGGGAGCTGAGGTGGGTGGATCACAAGGTCAGGACTTTGAGACCAGCCTGGCCAACATGATGAATCCCAATCTCTACTAAAAGAAATACAAAAAATTTGCCGGGCATGGTGGTGGGTGCCTGTATCCCAGCTACTCAGGAGGCTGAAGCAGGAGAATCACTTGGACCCAGCCAGGAGGCAGAGGTTGCAATCAGCTAAGATTCCACCACTGCACTCCAGCCTGGGTGACAGAGCAAGACTCCGTCTCAAAAAAAAAAAAAAAAAAAAGAAAGAAAGAAAAAAAAAGTTGAAAAGACTGATAACTGGTAAAAAGCAAATTACAGAAAAAATGTGAAGAATGATTTGATTTTTATTTTCAAAATATAAGCATATTTTCCCCACAACCCCACCACACACACCTGTGTGTACCCTCAAGAAACTCCAAAGGAACATACACCAACTGCAAATATTTTGTCTATCTGGGAATATAATTAACAGATGTGCTTCCTTTTTTAGTGTATAATTTGAAATACTAGGAACTTATAATGTATAAATAACAGAAAAAAAGAAATGTTTTAATGATTCAAAAAATTCAAAAGAATTCTTAAATCTAAGGTTTAACAATTTGCACTTTAAGACTGACTTCTTGTCAATCCTGGGAGGAGCAGGAGGCTTGCAGAACATCCCTGGTGCCTCAGCAGAATGGCTACAAAATCTGGGAAGGAGGGGCTGCGCTGGTCCAGCCACCCCGCAACCCACCCCCTCCCCCAGCCCACCCCCACCGCAGCCTCTTAACTCCCTGCTGGAGGTGTCTGCACCAAGCTAAGCAGAAGAATAGATGGCTTGGCTGTCTCCCCAGGCTCTTTGCTGCCTGGTGACCATTTGATGGTCAGCAGCCTGACTTGTCCAGGTGGCCAATAGGAAACAGCATCTATCCAGATGGTCCAAACATGGGTACTTCCATGAAAAGAACTATTTGCACAGGTGTGGGCAGGGGTAAGGGAAGACACCGGCTGTGGAAGTCCTCCCATATATTGACAGGAGGATGCTGTTATGGCCTCTAGGTCTGAAAAGGCAAAAGAAAGGATCTGGGTCACCAGAAGCTAGGGCTGGAGCTCCAGAGGAGGGATAATCTGAAAGCTGTAATCCTATAGCAGTAGATGGTCAGAGACTTGGCACCAACTACAGAAGGGGCAGGGAATAAGTGCCCTGCTCTTTCTCCTCTTGCCCTCCTGTATCTGGTTGGTGCCCTTCATTGATTAATTCCAACTGGAAGTCAGAAGATAAGGATGTCCTGGGATTGGAGAGGGCAACCTTTTCTAGCTAAGAACGGAGCTGAAAAGGGAATGACACAAATTCGGAAATGTTTGGCCAAGAGAGATTGACGGTGGCACTAAGTGAGTCTCCCACTTTGTTGGGACAGTGAGGTGAGACCAGATCCCTTCTGCCATCACCACTGCTTTCTGCTACTTACTGGTTGAATTTCCCAACAGGATTCAAAATCTCTGAGCCTTAACTTGGCCACCTTAAAAACGGGGATGAGCACCCCTGCTTTGCTTGCCAGGTTAATGGATGTGAACGTGCCTTTCACAACTGTAAAGGGCTGTCTGTTCTAGGGAAAGGGAACGCTACACTCCCACAGACGATTTCCTCCTAGGTTCAAGTCAGTCAGACTCAGAAATTAACAAGTTGCTCTCGGCACTGATTTTACATTTCTGATCTCTTAAATGTGCTTTAATGAGTTGATTTAATTTTAATGTAAAATTCATTGAAATGTATTTGCTCAAAGTAAATATTTAAATGAATATTACACACGCTAGGGAAGGAAGAGGCTTGTTTAATTACATGTCCTCTCTCTGGGGGCGATCCTGGTTTTTTCTACATAGGATGATTCTTCTAAGAACCATAGCGTCTCCTGCCCTGGGGAAGGTTCATTGAAATCAACCAAGCCTCACACAGACTAAGAGCAGTGGGTTTGGGGGTGTGGGATACTGGGGTTGGAACTGGCTGCTTCCCAAATGCTTACGGTCCTGCAGCCGCAGAAGCACGCCTGTGTTGGGGTGATATGAGATGGTGAACAAGGTATGCATTTCCCCCACATCTTGAACTTCATGCACAACCAAGCAGCTGAGGCATTTCTGGCTTCTTTTCCAATAGACAACATTTAAAGAAAAAAAAAAGATGCTCATAAGAAACAAACTCGTCTATTGCCAGGTTTTGAGATTCATAATAGAATTTTGAAAGTTTGTACAAAAATTAGGGCTTCCAAGAAGAAAAATAAATGTGTTTCAGTTATAAGGTTTTGGTTAAGATTTTAGGTTCTGCTCTAAACAGCAGGCAAAGGAAACAATGTTATTGGTGAGAGTCTCTCCTGTGCACCTGGAAGAAGGATTCCACCTGCTTTAGGGCAGATAACAGAGTCTGTGAGAGAAGCGAGCAGGACGAGGCAGTAGTATAAGCTGATGGTGGTTAGGCAATGAGTCCTCCCAAAAGCTTGGGAATCTGAGAGCAGAAGCACCCTCCTATTGAGCTCCTTATGCCTTCTTAGTATGAAAGAGTTGAGTAGAGATAGATGCACATAGGTCCTAGGCAGAAGGGCTGGGGTAACTCCCAAAGTCCTTGTGTTTACCAGCCAGATAAAGAAAGGAACCAACATCGTGCTCCTGGGTGACTGACATTAGCCTCAGCACACTATGGAAGGCTGGAGGACAAGGCTGGGCCTCTACACTGGGACTGGCCCTAGCAGAGAGATACTTGATTTAGGCCATCTGACACCAGCCCTCACCCGCAGTGGTGGGTAACAGTTTTCCCATCTACAAAATGGGGTAATGAAGAGATCCTGTCTCATAGAATCGAAGTGGATATTACATGGGATTCGCCATGTACAAACACCTAACACAGTGCCTAGCACCTGTTCCCTTTTCAGTAAATGTGTCGGTCATTGGAAGTGCAAGAGTAGAGGGCTTAAGAGAGGAATGACATTGACAAAAATCAAGAGAAAATTTTTGCTGTGGATGGGGGGCTTGAGTGTATTTGTACAGTGAGGTCAAAAAGCAAGATGGTGCATAAAGACAGAAAATGCAACCAGGGGAAGAGCAAAGGCCAAGAGGAGAGGACATGAATACCAGTAAGACTAGCTTCCTACAGTGCAGATGCGCAGGCTGTGATTTTGTGCCCTTAGTCTTGGAATTGCAGGTCCCTGCCTGGCCCCTTCTCTCCTATTAAGCAAAAACCTGGGAGAGAGGCAGCAACTCCTCTCATCTCTAGGGCTCAAGAAAAAAATTATTTCTTCTAGGAGGGAAATGAAAACAAAGCTCATCTGCTTCTGGGAAATAGCAAGCTATCCACCTCCCCCCCCCCCCCACTGCTTCTATGGTTATAATACACAGATTTATCCCACCTTGCCTCAGGGTGACAAAGAAGATGTATAATATCAATATGAGGAATGAAAGCAGGACAATTACTATAACCCTGCAGCCACTGGGAAGATAATAAGGTCCCATTATAACAACTTTATGCCAATATATTTGATGACCTGTGTGAAATGCACAAATTGCTTGAGATGTCAATGCTACCAAAGTTTACTCAGGAAGGAACAGATGAACCAAATATCCTATATCTATTAATGTTATTGAATTTGTAGTAAAGAGCCCTAGCAGAAAGAGAACTCCAAATCAGATGACTTCGCTGGAGAATTTAACCAAACAGTCAATGACTAAATAATATCAAATACAGATAACTTCATCCAGAAAATAATAAAAAAAGGCTGGACACATGACAGCTAATTCTGTGACCAAACAAAACAAACCAACTAACAAAACATTACACGAAAAGGATTCTACAGGTCAGTGTATCTCATAAGCATAGGTCCAAGAATAATTAACAAAATAGAAGCAAATTGAAAATAGAAATACATAAAGTAAAACACATTCCTATCAAGTAAGGTTTATTGCAGGAATGTAACAACTTAACATTGGGAAATACAATACACATAAGTATATTTTACCATATTAACACAGGAAAACAAAACATGATAATTTCAATCAAGGCAAACAGAACGATCTGACAACAATCAAGATTAATCAGGATAAAAATTCTCAGCAAATGAAGAATAGAACAAAATTTCGTCAACCTGAATAAAGAATATCGTCATCAAACCTACAGCTAATATCATACTCAGTGGTAAAAACTGAATTTTTTTTCCCAAAAAATACTGGGAGAAAGCAAAAGTACCCAATGTCATCCCTTTTGTGAAACATTGTATTGAAGACCTTAGCAAGCGCAATAAGGCAGGAAAATCATACTAAAGTCATATGAACTACTAAAAATTAACTAAAATTGTCTTTTTGTGTAGAGTACGTGACTGTCTACACAGATTTCCAAAGAACATTCAAAAATACTCATAGAACTAATAAATAAATTTATTAAGTTCACATGATACAAAATCAATACATAAATATAGTTTGCAATTGGTGGTTGTATATTATTTTAACAACATGTACAATAGCATAAAATTTTTGAAGGCATATGATGTATAAATTTAACAAAAACATATACAAAATTAATATGCTAAATACTATAAAATATTGACCAGAGAAATCAGAGAAGATCTAAATAAATATAGCTTACCATACTCAAGATACTATACCTATGAGTTGGAAGATTCAATACTTTTAGAAATAATCTCTCTCCAAATTACTCTACAGATTTAAAGATATCTCAAATCAAAATTCTAATCAGCTATTTGTTTAAATTAGCAAGTTACATGGACTCATTATTTATCTTTTCCAGAAGCAAAAGGTTTGTATTAGCCAACATGATTTTGATAAAGAATAATATGCTCGGCCGGACGTGGTGGCTCAAGCCTGTAATCCCAGCACTTTGGGAGGCCGAGGTGGGTGGATCACGAAGTCAAGAGATCGAGACCATCCTGGTCAACATGGTGAAACCCCGTCTCTACTAAAGATACAAAAAATTAGCTGGGCATGGTGGCACGTGCCTGTAATCCCAGCTGCTCAGGAGGCTGAGGCAGAATTGCCTGAACCCAGGAGGCGGAGGTTGCAGTGAGCCGAGATTGTGCCATTGCACTCCAGCCTGGGTAACAAGAGCGAAACTCCGTCTCAAAAAAAAAAAATAATAATATGCTCTCACTACCCTATTGCAAGACTTGCTGTACTGCTACACTAATATGAAGAATGAAAGCAGAACACCTGCTCTAGCCCTGCAGCCGTTGGAAAAGATTGTAAGGTCACATTACACCAGCTTTATACCAATGTATTTGATGACCTACATGAAATGCACAAATTGCTTGAAACATCAATTCGAAACAACACTGACGAGGCCGTGTTGTATTGACATAAGGATAGAAATGTAGATCACTCTAACAGAACAAAGAGTCCATGAGTAGCCCATACATTTGTGGTCAATTGATTTTTGAGAAAGATGCCAAAGTAATGCACTTGGAAAACTATACTGTTTCAATAAATGATGCTGGATTCATTTTACATATATGCAGTCATGTGCCATGTAAGGACATCAGCCAGTGATTGACTGCATATACGATGGTCATCCCATAAGATTATAATGGAGCTGAAAATTCCCATCACCTGGTGAAAACACATCCTTGGTAGCATCCCATCACAGCGCATTACTCAACGTTTTGTGGCGATGCTGGTGTAAACAAGCCTGCTGTGCTGCCACTGCTATAGAATTCGGCCCATAGCATTAGGCACAGTACATACGACTTGATAATGGTAATAAATGAACATGTGATGGGTTTCTGTATTTCTATATTTTAAAATCATTATTTTAGAGTGTACTCCTTCTACTTATTAAAAAAAAAGTAACTGTAAAACAGCCTGGGGCAGAACCTGAAGAGGTATCCAGAGGAGGGCGTTGTTATCCTGGGAAATGATAGTTCTGTGTGTGTTACTGCCCGTGAAGCCCTCTCCATGGGGAAGGTGTGCAGGGCGAGACAGCGATGTGGATTATCCTGAGCCTGTGTAGACCTAACTGTGTTTATGTCTTAGTTTTTCACAAAAAATTCAAAAAGTGTAAAAAAGCCAAACACAGTGGCTCATGTCTGTAATCCCAGCACTTTGGGAGGCAGAGGTGGAAGGATCACTTGAGCCCAGGAGTTCAAGAACAGCCTGGACAACATGGTGAGACCTCATCTGTACAAAAATATTAAAATTAAATAAATAAATAAAAATAAAAATAAAGATTATCAAATAAGGACATAAAAAGTAAAATACTTTTGTATAGCTTTACAAAGTGTTCATGTTTTAAGCTGTTATTGCCAGTCAAAAAGTTTAAAAAATAATAAAACATATAAAGTAAAAAAGTTACAATAAGCTAAGGTTAATTTATGATTAAAGTAGAAAAACAATTAATTCAGTGCAGCCTGAATGTGGAGTGTTTATGACGTCTACAGTAGGGTACGGTAATGCTCTAAACTTTTACACTCAGTCACTGGGTCACTCAGAGCAACTTCCACTCAACAAGCTCCATTTTCCCTATACACATGTGCCATTCCTTACCTTTTTATGGTATTTTTACTGTGCTTTTCCTATGTTTTGATCCATTTAAATACACACATACTTACCCTTGTGTTATAATTGCCTACAGTATTTAGTACAATCACATGCTGCACAGGTTTAGAACTAAAAGCAGCAGGCCGTATTATATAGTGTAGATGTGTACACCAAGCTCTGCCATTTCTGTGCGTCTTTGTGTCAGTGCACTCCACTATGTTTGCACAATGAGAACACTGTCAAATAATACACTTCTCAGAATGCATCCCATCATTAAGTGACAGATGATGGGAAAGGAGGGAAAAAAACAGAAACAAACCTCAACCCATACCTCGCAACATGTTACAAATCAACTTAGGCAAGGTGCAGTGGCTCAGCCCTGTAATCCCAGCACTTCAGGAGACTGAGGCAGGTGGATCACCTGAGGTCCAGAGTTTGAGACCAGCCAGACCAACATGAAGAAACCCTGTCTCTACTAAAAATTAAAAAAAAAAAAATTATCTTGGTGTGGTGGCATATGCCTGTAATCCCAGCTACTCGGGAGGCTGAGGCAGGAGAATCACTTGAACCCAGGAGGGAGAGGTTGTGGTGAGCTGAGATTGTGCCACTGCACTCTAGCCTGGGTAACAAGAGCGAAACTTTGTTTCAAAAAATAAAAATCAACTTGAAATGGAATAAAGACCTAAATAAGAAGCCTACAGCTATGCAACTTCTGGAAACAATATTAGACAAAATGTTCCTGACCTTGGGTCAGGTCAAGGTTTCTGAGGATATATATCTGACAAAATTTCAGCACTATTGGGAAGCTCCGCCTATGGCCTTGTGTCCTGCCCATTAAGCTTTCTCTTTTGTCTATACAATGAAGGGAGAAAGGTTATTCAAACAGAAAATAGATCTCCTTGTGGCTGGTGTAATAGGGAACAGAGATGGATGGTTTTCAAAAATGGAGGAGGCAGACAAGAGATCAAAGCAAAAATGTCCATGAGGGGCTTCCTTCCACCAGTGGCTCCACCCACTAGATACAGCTAGATTTACTGTGAAGTGAATGGAGCTCAAGCTTCAGGGGCTCCACCTGCAGGAGCCCTTCCAAGCCCTGTGCGTGGCTCTACAAACATGTTTACATAGTTACGATTTTGTAAAAGTAAGGTATTTGATCTTCAGTCTCTTAGGATGGCTGCCACATCATCATACTTTCCCTTATGTGGGCTGGTGATGAGTGGCTACAGGCACATTTTTTTGGATCTGGCTCAAGGTAAGTTGAGCTGAAGATACATTTCAGTGGGGATTAGTGGGTCATGGTTAGGTGGTTAGCAGTTGCATCTGTGTAATGCTAGTTATTAAGAGTAATACTTCCCCGCCCACTGCACTGACACATTTGGTAGAAGAAACAAAACAAGATTTGATGTGAGTGGAGTCATATTCTCATTTATGCAAAAATCTCCCAACTACCAAGCAAGTAATATTGTAAGTGGAGGATTCAGTCTTCACTGATATCTAATAAAATGGAAATTCTCTCATACAGGAATGTAACTGACTATGCGGCATAGACTACTGTGCCTGCATCACGTGCTGTTTTCCACTTTGATGAGGACCTCATGCAATAGACTTTACCAGAAAACATGAAGCAGTACAACAAATTGCAGCTACATGACAGATATTAGGCACCACACATATCAATAATAAAAAACAGAGAAAGGCTTGGCTTTTTAATATCATAATAAAATAATATTTTTAAATCATTTGAATAAAGAAGTTCTCAAGGAGTATCCAAATATATATATACATCAATATTATAGAATAGGGGTGCCAGGCAATTAATTGTTATGAATGTTGTGTTAGTTTCTTAAAATCCTGTGACATTTTTTATGTTTGTCAGCTTTTTAAAATGTGTAACCTGTTGTGATTCTCTTTCATACAGTAAATAATTATTCATATTTGCATCTAATTTTTATTTGTAACTTTCATATTATAATTTTTAAAGAGGATTTCTAAAATTGTATAATCTTCAGGGCAAGTAAAATGTGGAGGCCCTGGCTCTGTCTATACATTAGAATAGCCAGGGGAGCCATCACGAAGTGGAGATACAGACCCAATCCAGCCCTTGGGAAGACTGATGCAATTGGTCTGGCATGGGGTACAGGCATCTAGAGTGGGGAGACAGAGAGAGATGATGGATAGATAGATATAATGATACACATAATAATAGACAAATATTTAATAGTTAGGATAGATAATAGATATGTAGATAGAGTGATAGATAGACGATAGATACATAAAGTTTTCTGTGGAATTCTAAAGTGCACTCATAGTTTAAAACAACTAGTCTGGGTTAAGAAATCATGGATCAGTGGTGGTTTATCACCTCATTAAACATATTTGTATCATACGGGGTTGCCCCACACCAAGAGAAGTGTGAAAATACAGTAAGAACTGGGGAAAACGAGAAGGCAGAAGAAGCAGGAGTCCCACTCGTAAGACCACAGAACCTTTCTGCACTCTGTATTTTCAAGTACTCCTGGTCCAGGGCAGCGCTCAGGGAGTCTGCAAACCCGGTATCATGAAGACTGAATTGCAAATGTCAATTTAATGATATGACTTAAGGAAGATTTCATTTTCTACACATCTTCGTCTTTGCATTCATATTTGTATTCTTCCTCCCCAGAGTGACATCCTCCCCATAATCCCAAGAAGTTTCATGTGAAGAGTCTGGAGAGGACTTTTGAAAGAGACCACACTCTGAACTAACTGATCATTATTACTGCGTCCTGATAATCAACAGCAGAGTTGGGATTAGTTAGAGGGACACCCACAAGACACGGTGATAAGGGACTGTGTTAAGGAAAATTGCCCGTGTTTCAAAGGCAGGAATTTCCCAGTGCCATACCTCCATCAACACCCTCCCCCTAGTCTGGGAATGTAGAGTGCTTTGTCTAACTTTTCCACCTCCGCTAGGTTGAAATTCCAGGTCAGCTCCTTTGCTTCAAAAGCCTGGGAAAAGCTCTGGGAGGAGGGGGCTCTAGTTGTGGATGTAGCAGCCAAACCAGCGTCAGAGATGAAGATCAATCACTCCAAGCTCCTCTCATTGGACGAGAACATGAATGGGGCGAGAATAACTTCCAAGTTAAAATCCCACTTCCCCCTACCTGTGCGGACTCCTCTGGATCTCCCCCCCCCACACACACACACAGCTGTCTCTCCCTCTCTCCCTGTACCGATATCCCCTTCGGACTCCCCTCCCACCCGGTGACGTCTTTGGTGAGCACGGGGTGGGGGAGGGGGTCTGAGCCCCTGTCATCCCACCACCGGGTTACAGCGACAGCCCTTTCTGATGTGTGTTAGGCCACTGTGACGTAGGAGTTATTTGTTACTTCTGTATACGTTGGCCTCTGGTGACTGCTGCCCTCCCCAAACTCACTTAACTACATAAAGGTAGCATAACTGACCACTGCAGCTACTTACAGCTTAACAATTCCTCAGCTGTAATGCACAGTAATACATGTTTCGCTTAGAACGTACAGAAATAAGTATAAATAGAGCTATGTTACTTAAAGTGATGAACTAGTTGCTTACAACACAAGGATGATTTGTTTCAAAGAGAGCGAGACACTGATTTTTTAACTCTGATCACCACTGCTCCAGTATCATGTAGAGATAAAGGAAATTCTACTATTAACATAGGTGCATCCTTTCCAAATGTGTTTCTTTCCATTCTAACTGCATCAATGCTCTGTAAGGGCATCAAAAAAATCAGCACCATCCAATCTTATGGAGCACAGATTTGCATACTTAAAATTTCAACAACTCACATACAAACACACTTTTTAAAACCTCACAATAGTACCCATCAAGCTTTTGTCAAGCTCAGCCCCATTTTCACAATAGTGCCTGAAAATAAAAGGTTGCGTGGCTTATTTTAGCCATGTGTTTATAAATGGTTGACATTAAAAGCAGTCTTACAGTCAATGTCTGTATTTTTTCGCTCTAGGTTATTTATTTCCTTTTAAACTCAAATATTTCAAAGTCCAAATAATATTCAATGAATATGTAAACTTTCTGCAAGATCACTTAATTATCACCCTCGTTGACTGGCAAGCACTACCTTGTCCGCGCCAAGGCTGCTCCCTTTGTGGGGTCAGAGCAGTCACTCAAAGAGCTTTACCTTGTTCATCAATTGCTATTCAGAACCAAATCTTAGCGCCTGGTGATGTTAGGCTTTTGAAGATTTGCCTGTTATTGTGACTAGATTATCTCACTTTTGGAATGTGGCTGCCTCTGGATGCCAATCTTCCAAAGGGATTTGTGCCTGAAAGAAAACAAACAAGTGACTTTCTGTAAGTGTAAATAAGCAGCTTTACTTCTCACCTAAGAAAGATCAGCAGCATTCCAATATGCTTCCTATTCATCCTGAGAGCAGCTCGTGGGTGCCTTTCCAATGCCAAGAACAGCAGGAGCATGGTCTCTTACAGAAGGGCATTCACTGAAAGGGGGTTTTTTAAACCTAAGGCTTTGCATTTGCTTAAAGCTGTAGTTGTTCTCATTTGAAATTCGAAAGATGAAAGGAAAGACTGAGAGGAGACACTGAATTCAATGTGTGCTCCTTGCTTTGGTCCTGAGAAATGGAATTAGAGACATGTGGTGATGAGGATTGAAAACATACACAGCTGAGTAACTGTAAACCTACAGATGACGGTTTTCTTTTTCTACTTTTCTATGTTTCTTAAATTTTTAAGAATGAGAATGTTTAACTTCCATGGTTAAGACAAAAGCAAAGAAAAAAAAAAACACATTTAAGATGTTTCAACCACAATCATAGAAAATCTCAAGCAATTTTGGCTCAGCCATAAGAACAAGAATTGTTTCCCTCACAGGGAGTCTGGAGGTGGCAGTTTGGCAGTAATTTTAGCCTCTCTGTGATGCCATGTGCCTTTCTTTTTTCCTCTGTGATGTCTATTTCCCTCTTTTCTTGCTGTCTCCACAGTCTCCATTACTCTCTGCTGCCTGGTAACTGGTAGTGGACACCTGGACAGCTGCATCCCAGCCCTGGGCCTTGAGAACTCTACGTATGTCCTGGAATGGCTAGAGATAGGACCCCACCACTCAACCCCCCATATGAGAAGGAAAAGGCCTCCTGCCTCCTCTACTTTCACCAGACACTGTGGGCCCCTAGTTCCCATGTGCACCCCAAAGGTCTAAGCCACTAGCCCTCTCTCCACCTCTTGTAGGGTATACCCTTTTTTTGTTTTGAGTCAGAATCTCACTCTGTCACCCAGACCAATGTGCGGTGCGGCAATCTCAGCTTTTGTGTTATACAAAGCTCTTTATATCATGATTAACACTGAAAAATGCTCTATCAAGAACACTTAATGTGTCTACATCCCATTCCGAAGGCTTTGAGAAGATGGACAGGAATTGGATATTGCTGAAAAGGTTATTCTAATGTACAGCTGGGTTTGTGACCCACTCATAACCCCTCAAAACCACTAATCTGTTCCCCATAATTTTGTCATTTCTGGAATGTCACATAGGTAAAATCATACAATACGTAACCCTATGGGATTGGCTTTTTTTTCCCCACTCAGCATAATTCTTTCAGGTTTTTTCGCATTTACCAATAGTACATTCTCTGTTGTTGCCACACAGGATTCCTGCATATGAATGTTCCATAGCTTGTACAGCCATTAACTCACTGAGGGACATTTGAGTTGTGTCTGCTCATTGCAACCTCTACCTCTCAGGTTCATGCAATTCTCCCTGCCTCAGCCTCCTGAGTAGCTAGGATTATGGGTGTGTCCTACCACACTCAGTTAATTTTTGTATTTTAGTAGCGATGGGGTTTCACCATGTTAGCCAGGTTGGTCTGGAACCCCCGACCTCAAGCAATCCACCCACCTCAGCCTCCCAAAATGCAGGGATTACAGGCATGAGCCACCATGCCTGGCCAGGATAGACCTTCTTAAGCCAGATTCCCATTACAGCCATAGGGCGGGAGAAAACAGAGCCTTTACACCCAGAAGCCACAGCAAAATCTGTGTCTGCGGAGTAGACCTGCGGAACTGAGATGCTGAGAGTGGCAGGCCTTCAGGTCTGCTCATCACCACAGCTTCAAAAAATAGTGTGAGGTCTGCTGGCCAGAAATGTGTGCCTCAAGCAGAAAGGGGGAAAACAGTGTGTGTGTGTGTGTGTGTGTGTGTGTGTGTGTGTGTGTTACTGTTCTAGGAGACAGGAAGGACAAATCACACAGGATGCCCTAGGACACATCAGCGGGTGGAGATTATACATGTTTCCCTCCTCATATAAGATACAGACGGAAACAACATCTTGGACAAGGTAGAAGGACTGATGAAAGGACACCTTATGCCAGGTTGGGGATCAAAAGAGAATGGTATGGCAAAGAAAATGAAAACAACATCTAGTCAACGTTACCCAACAAAGGCAGTGGAGCCCAGTTTCCCTATAGAGTGTAAATGGATCGCTACGTGCTGTTTGCATAACTGCGGTGTTATTTTTAGGGACCATGTTGTATGACAGGTCCAAAATATTCTCAACACAGAGAGATGCTGAGGAGAGGCTGCAGAACTAAGAAGAAGTGAATTCTTGGTTTTTGTGAAGGAGCGAGTATGTATTCACATCTCCTATCTCACTCCTGAGGCTCTCCCTGAGGGCAATTGGAATGGAATGGAATCTGGAAAAATTCCAAGGTCTATAAAGAATTCTCTCTCTCTCTCTCTGTCTCTACTCCCCCATAATGTACATCTTTGAAATTTTAAATTTGTGTTAAGTTCAATAGGGAATTATCTCTCTTCACCAGACTGACCTGGAGAAGAAAGTAATTTAATGCAAAAAATAATGGGGCTAGAGTTGTAGGATGGGAAACAGGGAAGCAAATAACAATTTCCTTGGTCCAGAGGAAGCCTGGGGTGCCTCTTGTTCAGCCTCCCTCTCTGAACGTCCATGCTTCCTCCTTTTTTTCATTTTAAAAAAGATTTTTCAAAGTGGCTAAGCCTCAAGTACTGAGAAAATTATGGGAAATCGCTCTCTGATCATGGAAAAGGATTGATTGTGTTTTTTTACGCAACTTTCAAAAGCTGCTGTTATCATAACCTTGGCATTTTGTTTGCTTGTTCAATGATTGTCTTAGAAAAAAGTTGACTTCAGGTGCCTTGATGTTTTATTTGCTTGTTCAATAGCTGTTTTGGAAAAGAGTTTACTTTAGGTGAGAGGCTGAGAGGGCGGGGGAGAGGAAAAGGAGGAGATCTAAGAATATAGTTGAAAAGCACTGCAGTGTTCTTTACAGCTGCCCACACAACCCACGGGCTCTGGGGTGCTATCCTCAGAAACCTGCAGTCATTGGTAATGCCTTATTTGTGCTAAGGAGAAAAGTACATTATTCTGAAGAAAGAGACAGCCATGTTTTCTGATATAAAAGAGTATTTTGTATCGTACAGTATAAAGAACTGTACACAACTAAATACACTTGCTGACACGTTCAGTTTCAGAGAAATAACCTTTCTTCCCTAGCAAGTCATCTCATTGGGAATCGAGAAACACACAGCCACTCCTCTTTAAAACCTGGGAGTCAAAACACAGAATCAATCAACCTAGTTTAGTCTTTATCATACCCATAAGTAAGTCTAAATAATAATAATCTCATTTGGAGTCTTTAAAAAAATTCCACCAACTTATATTTGTTTTTGTTTTATTTCTCTTTCTCACTGAAGCCCCTGTTTTGTTCCATCGGTTTATGATTAAGGCCCCAGAGTGAGGCCAGAAGGGAAAATGTAGTTACTGAGTGTACTGATCTGAAGACTAGCCAAGGTTTTTCTCCCTGGGGGTGAGGGTTGAGGACAAGCAGTGCAAAGAGTGCTGGAGGAAAGGAGAACAGAAAGGTGGGTAGACCATGAGCCCAGAGAGATTCTGCTACAGGATCGGAAATATGTTTCCCCTTGATTAATTACCAGATCAGCAAAACTCTCTAGGGAAGGCCCCTCCATCCCAAGTGTTGGCTGAATGTGGCTGGAAAATCCACCTCTACTGATGAGGCCCCATCCATTGGAATTCACCCAGTTACTCAATAAAGGACATTAAATAATGCTTGTTAACTCCAATCTAATGTTTTCTTATTTTTGGTCAGAAATCCACTAAATCACCTGCCACTAATATAATTCTTGGTGGTAGTAGACACCCATTCAATATCTACTGAATGAATCATTGACCAACATATAAGATTTCTACTCTTTTCCATTTCTAGTAAGCTCAATCAACCTAACTGGAAAATACACATGTACATGAGTATGTTCTAGGTCAATTTTGCAAAAGGCACTTATTAAATCCCATACACTGAATGACGAAATTGATTTGAAAGCAATTTTCTGATTGACTAATTGATCTCATTTGCTTACTGTTCATTTTAAGTAATGAGGTTTGGCTCTGTCTTTAGTCTCCCCAAGAGTAATCACATTCTAGATTATTCTAATTCTACCGAATATATTAAATTATCCATACATGTTACAAGACACATAATTATAACTTTTAATAGCATCAACCTTCACATTAATGCCCTCATCTATGACTTGGGGAAAAGGCTAATTCATCTTTCATATGTTAAAAAAACACAGAAGAACTCAAACATTGAATCTGAAAACTTAACAAAAGCAATTTGCAACAGTATGGATGAATCTCAAAACCATGAGGCCAAGTGAAATAAGCCAGGTGTAGAAAGAAAAATATCATATGATTCTATTTACATGAAGTATCTAAAATAGTAAGATTTGTAAAAACAAACAATGGAATAGTGATTACCATCTGCGGGGAGGGAGACATGGGGAACAAAAGTTACTTGCTTTTGTTAAGTTTTCAGATTCAACATATTGATTACTCCATATATTGGTTATTCGACATATTGACCTGCCTACCTTTAACAGTCTTGGGTATTTAAGCAGCTAGTCAACTCAATACGAGTTTTAAGAGACAGCACACTTTAGGAACCCATGTTTCTAACAGGTATGCAAAAAAATGCTATAGGTCATTAATCACCAGGAAAATGCAAATCAAAACCACAATGCCATATCACCTCAAATCTATCAGAATGGCTGTTATAAAAAAAATCCAAAAGACAAGAGGTGTTGACAAGGATGTGGACAATTTGGGACTCTTGCACACTGCGGTCGGACTGCAAAATGGAGCAGCCACTATGGAAAGCAATATGGATATTCCTTAGAAAACAAATACCACCGTATGATACAGTAACTCCACATCTGGATACTTATCCAAAAGGATTGAAATCAGAATCTCAAAGATATCTTGACACTCCGTTGGTCATTGCAGCACTATAGTAGCCATGATGTGGATGCAATCCAATTGTCTACTGATAAGTGAATGGATAAAGAAATTGTGGTATATATATAAATACATGCAATGGAATACTATTCAGCCTCTAAAAATAAGAAAATTCTGTAATTTGCAACAATATGGATGAATCTCAAGAACATTAGGCTAAGTGAAATAAGCCAGGCATGGAAAGAAAAATATTGCATCATTCTGTTTGCATGAAGTATCTAAAATAGTATAATTTGTAAAAACAAACAATGGAATAGTGATCACCAGCTGGGGATTTGGGGAAATGAGGCACAAAGGGGAATAAGGTCTTAGGCAAACAGATAAGGCACATTGATTCAGGTTAGGGGTTAACTTCTTCAAGTTTCATCACCCACAGGATCATGGAAAGGGGGATAAAGGAACGGTGATAAGGTAAATTCCCTCCCCAAAGTCTTCTCCCGAGCTTAGGCACAATGTACAACCATTCACAACTGATTCTTAATATTTTCAATCATGGAGTTCCATAATAGTTGATTCTTGTTTTGTTTGTTTGTCTGGTTGGTTGATTGATTGTTTTCTATTTATAATTAAAAACGAAGTAATCACAAGTTTGCTTCACCTGGAAGAGAACAGAAAATGACCAAAGCATGCCGTCACCAGGTGGCAATCAATACCTTGAACACATGCCTTGAACAATCACATGTAAGTCCTCACTGTTGGTATTTATATTATTAATACTGATAGTAACATCAGTACTTTTAGGCACATCTTACTCAGTGTTTTGTTAGAGATTCTTCATGCAGATTTTGTCATTTAATGTACAAAAGTCTCAGCTTCTTTTTATAGCTAAACATACAACTACCATATGATCTAGCCATTGTATATTTGGACCTTTATCCCAGAGAAACGAAGGCTGATATTCAACAACAACTAGTATGCAAATGCTTATAGAAGCTTTATTCATAATAGCCAAGTTGTGGAAACAACTCAAATGTCCTTCAGTGAGGTAATGGCTATACAAACTATGACGCATTCCTATGTAGGAATCCTGCTGGTCAGTAATGAAGAATGTACTATTGGTAAATGCAAAAATCCTGGAAGAATTATGCTGAGAGAGAGAGAGAGAAAAAGCCAATCCTATAGAGTTACGTACTGTATGATTTTACTTATGTGACACTCCAGAAATGACAAAATTATGGAGAACAGATTAATGGTTTTGAGGGATTCTAAATGGATCACAAACCCAGCTGTACATCAGAATAACCTTTTCAAAAATATCCCATTCCTGTTCTTCTTCCTGAAGCCTAGGGAACATGATGCAGACAATAAGGATTCATGATTAAACATCTTATTGTATTAATCATGATATAAGGAGCCTTGCATAACAAAATGCTGAGGATGAACTTTACCCAGAGAAACAAATACGGTTTCACAGAGTGCTTCAAATTAATCATAAGAATGAAATTAATATACTAATGTTTGAGAAATAAAACTGTGACCGAAGGGTAGCGAGTGATTAGGAGACAGGATTGACTTGAAGCAAGGTTACTTAGGAGTCTACTGCACTAGTTCAGGTGATGATCCAGGCGTACGTGAGCCACAGCAGTGATGATGGATGAAGGTAAAAGGCATTTACGTTTAAACAATATTAGCATGTTTAACAGAACCTGAGATCACTCTAATTCAAAGTTTAATATATCACATTTCCTAGGACTATATAAGGGCTATGGAAGAAAAATTTTGGGGGTGCAAAATGAGAAGCTGGTTTTAGGGTTGGATAGACCTTAGCTGACTTGAGATGGTAGCATCTCTGACTAAGAGACAAAAGGCATGATGATAAGACCAAAGAGGAACACATTTCAGAAGACATGAGATCCTTCTGGTGCCTGTGGAATTCCAAGTGGAGTTACCTGGTTGGTAGGTGTTGATGTGAGTCTGAGTCTCTGGTAAGAGTCCTGAGGGTAAAGATTTGACAGTTAACAGCTTACAGTCAGTACTTCAAGCCATGAGAGCAAGTATAACCACTACGGACAGTAGTCCACTGGGAAAACAATGGGCTGAAGAAAGAAAACCAAAATATTAGGAAGTCTCATAACAGATACAGCAGATCCAGGGAGTATACTCAGCGAGGAGTCCAATAGTCAATAACACAGAAGAAAGTCCTAGAGGTTGAGGAAACTCAGCATCTTGAGAAGCATTAGTTATTGCAACATAATTTGTTCAATTTGAAGCTGCAAGTTAAATGTATGACCTTAAAGATATACGTAAATTCCCCAGATTAGAATCTAAAAATGGGCCAAGAATAGAAGCAGCCACTTGCCAGCCATCACTACCCATCTTGTCCAGATTTTGACTTGAAACACCAACTCCATACTAAAGGAATCCAGGGGGCATGCAGGGGTTGGCTGTTGATTCTGAATCCTGAGGCAACAAACAAACAGCAAAGTACATCAGAAGAGGTTATAATTTTCTAATGTTGCCAGAAAGCGAGCAAGGATGCTTAAAAATAATAAATTTTAAAACTCAGCATGACATCAAAAAGACAGAAAACAGTTTAACACTTAGTTAAAATGATTTATTTGGGTGTATTTTAATCATCTTGAGTACCAAAAACAGCAACAACAAAAAATAATAATGATAATTATGGATAATTGCAATAAGTTAGTTGTGAAAAGCAGTTAGTATTATTACTGACATTAATTATTATAATATGCAATATTGTAATTACCAGTATGAAATGCAACATGAAAGACTATAATAAGATATGCACTTAATTAATTTTAATATGTAGGGGATATTTATTACACATAGATATTTCATATTCTATTAAAACCTAGTGATTTTTTATTAATCATAATCATTAATGACAGTTTTAAATTATGTGTATGTGTGTATTTATAGTAACAAATATTAGTAAAATAAAAAATGAAGGGTCTGTTGTATTGGTATTTTAGAATATATTAAGAAGAAAGTGTAACAGTAAGATGTTTTGGAATAATTGAATTAGTATGAATTCTTTTTGTCACATCTGGTATTTTAACATTAAAAAGAACCAGCCATACTAAATTTTAAAATCTGTTATTTAAGTCAGGAAACTTAACAAATCTAGTAGCAGATGATCAAAGCTTAAAAATTATTTTCTAAGTTTCTGTGATTAGGATTTACAATTGCAGGTGTCATCTTTATGAAGCACCTCGGATGCTAAAAATTATTGAACTAGTAGAAAACAATTAGAAAGACTAGAATGCAACAAATATGCAGGCTCTAACCACAGGTCTTAATAGGCAGGCAAGATGGGAATATAATGCAGGACAGAAAGAAGGACTAAATACATTTGGTGATTCCAATTATGGGGAGGCATCCAGGATGGGAGAGTTCATTATCAAATCACCTCTGGCTACTTGAATCTGTGTGACTTGAATCTAAATGGCTGGATCCCTAGAGAGCATGGACTCAGATCACAGCTTGACATAAAGATGCTGGAAAAACCTCAGGGAGGATCTCTGGTTGGTGAGAATAACCTCTGTGATATTTGCAGTTCCAGATTCTTTCTTGTTGGAACATTCTTGGTCAACAAGCAATCACACGCCACTGAGGAAAGACATGATCACTATGGGACCAAAACTCCCCACTTGCTTGGGCAATTGGCCCTGATGGCTAGAGATAGTAAAGCTATTTCCTCACTGGGCATTTCATACTAGGAAGGGTTAGCAATAAGAATTAAGATATTGAAGTGAACCAAGCCCCCAGTTATATTTTAGTGTTAAGCTGTAGATAGACTTGTAATATACTTTGTATTTGAAATATTTGAAATATTTAATTTTGGCACTCTGGGGTAACAGATTAGCCTTGCAGTCTACGTTAAAACATGAAACGTAGAAAACAGTATTAGACTTGTTATTCTAAGTTGAAAGACTTAACAAGGTATTTAACTTTACACAATATTTGTATGTTGAACAGAACCTGAGATCACTCTATTTCAAAGTTTAATATATTACATTTACTAGGATTATTTCAGTACTTACATAGTTTTTGTAATGTAGAATCTTAATAGCTTTGAAATAAATTAAAGCATTAAATTTATAATGGAGTTAGAAATATTTGAAAAAGTTTAATTTAGCTTAAATTGTAAAATGTATCAGCTTTATAAATACAGTATTGGGATTTGTAAGTTGAACTTAAACGTCTAGGAAAAAGTGGATCTTGAATATTTCATTGTAATAAATTAAAATATTAGTTAAAACTAAGTAGGCAAATTGAGTGTTTATCTCTACCAAAGCCACATTTCAGGCAATGAAAATTTATCTTAACCCAGTGGACTGAGAAGTTACTTGGATTTAGTGGACACAGACTATTCTTGTGATGTGTGTTTATGAATGGGAGCAAGAGGACAGAGCTCTATCGGTTAATACTCACAGTGGCAATGAACTAGGGAAGCCAACAGCACCCTAGAGAGCTCTGCAAAGCATCATGCTGAATGAAGAAAACCAAGAAACGCAAACTCTATAGTGCAATAGGATGTGAATTTAAGATGCATGTGTACACAAACCATTACCGTATATTTTTCAAAGATGTCACCTAAGGACATGAATCAATCAATTAGATGGGGTCGGGGAGGCAGTGCAGGAGAATTTAGTGGAGACGGATATTAGGAAAGAGATGGGAAAATTTAAGAGACAGCCATGCTCGAACCAATATTTATGTGCCATTGACTGGGGATTAGGCAGAATTCTTTGCTAAAAGTTTTAGAAAAGAAAACTCTAGAACATAAAACTCTCATCAGCATACACTTTACTTCTGATTTCATATATAGGAGGGCTATAGACTAAGTTTGTGTGTTGGAGGTATAAAAATATTTGGCATCAAAGTCACTCAGAATCATCCAGCTCAGAGGAGAACTACTTTTCTGGCTAACTGTGTTTCTAAACATAACGTCCTTCTAGTGCCTGTGCCATTATTAGTATCTGATAACTATGAGAAACGTTTGCACTTCCAGATGTGTGGCTGAAGATTAGATTCGGTTTACAAAATGTTGCTGCTTTTACCCATTGGTGGGACTAACTTCGGAAGAAAGGATCAGCTCTCTGCACATGAAATTCAGCCATTAATTTTTAGGCCTCGTTTCTCCTGTTTGTCAAAGTACAAAACAATGCTAGGGTTCAGTAAGCCTGAATTCCTGCCGAGAGGTCTTTTATTTTAATGTTCTGACACTTGCAACTTTTCTCCAAGGTGAGCTGCAGCTGAGGAAAAAGAGGTCAGACCTCCCTGGCCTTTGGAATAGGCAATGTTGATAGACTGAGGGAACATTTCTGCCATTTCCCTGAATGACAGTGCTCAGCAGGGGCAAGAGCATAGTAACTCCTGGCTGAGTAACTCCTGGCTCACAAGCTCAAGGCCGTCAGTCTATGGCAAAGATCATACAATGTACTCACCAACCCCTTTAATTTTCCTTCCAGGGCTCTACCTTAGACTACTTTTCCCGTGCTCTCTCGAGTTTGGGTTGGGGTCATGTGACTCATTTTGGGCCAATAAAATGATGTGAATCTGGGGTCATGTGACTGAGTTCTGACCAGTGAAATTGGTGTTAGTGTGGGGTCATGTGACTGAGTTTGGCCAATGGAAATAATTTTAATTTGGGGGGCATATGACTGAGTTCTGACCCATAAAATTAGGATTCCAACTATAAATCACATAAAGGGAATTCCATGATATCTTTTTTCATTGTGGAATAACCTCAGTCTTCAACTTAAATGTAGAAAGGATCTAGGTCTCTTTAAAAGGTACAGAACAGAGCCTCTCCACCACTCAATTCAATTTGTATTGAGATTTGAAGAAGAAATACATCTGTGTTGTGGAAAACTGCTGCCACTGAAATTTAGGGGTTGTCCGTATAGCCATTTGGAAACCTTTACTACTAAAGAGTGAATGATACAAAGAGAGAAAGTTGGATAAACCCTGGACTGGACAAAATACACCAGGTAAGAGCATCACCATGTGAGACATTCACCCCTCTCACTGTGGGGATCTTGATTCTCAGAGTAAAATGAATATTTTTGCAAAATATGTGGGAAGGAAGAGACAAAAATAATAATGGCAGATAATAATAAGCAAGTATTACTGCTTTCTACACGGAGTGTAGGAAGATCAGTAAAGGCAATTTGAGATACATAAAATGTGCTTTTTTATGAAACCTTGATGGTCTGCTTTAATGTTTTCATATTATCTGAAGCTCTAGGGGAAATGTTATTGTGAAATTGTTATTTCTCCAATGCTGAATTGCTTTACAGCAAGCACACTGCCTGAATTTAAATCCTGGCTTTGTCACTGTCTGGTCTTACGTACAGTATTTTACCTCCCTTTCTCAGCTTCCACCTCTACTAAACGGGGATAATAAAGAAGAGTTTACCTCATAGATATTTAGAGAGGGCTGGTTAAAAATTTTAGTGTGTTTACAATAATACCAGACATACGGTGATTCTCAGAAGATATAAACAATTATGTAAGAAGATTGGGAAATGACATGTTACATGATTTAATTTAGTTTTAATTGAATTTTCTTTTCTTTCTTTTTTTCTTTTTTTTTTTCTTTTTTTTTTTTTTGAGAGAGAGTCTTGCTCTGCTGCCCAGGCTGGAGTCC
Source organism: Callithrix jacchus (assembly GCF_049354715.1). NCBI lineage: Eukaryota > Metazoa > Chordata > Mammalia > Primates > Cebidae > Callithrix > Callithrix jacchus. The sequence goes on along the minus strand of NC_133510.1, from coordinate 129,823,610 downwards.
AGTGGTGCTATCTCAGCTCACTGCCACCTCCACCTCCCTGGTTCAAATGATTCTCCTGCCCCAGTGCCCCCTGGTAGCTGGGATTACAGGTGTGCACCACCATGCTTGGGTAATTTTTGTATTTTTAGTAGAATGGGGTTTCACCATGTTGGCCAGGCTGGTCTTGAACTCCTAATCTCAGGTGATCCACCTGCCTCAGCCTCCCAATGTGCTGGGATTTCAGGCATGAACCACTGCACCCAGCCTTAACTGAATTTTCAAAGAAAGCAATTTCAAATTCCAATTTTGCTCCATTATGTTTTTGTAAAAGCTTGTGGGCACACAGTATCTACTAAGCATATAGCTGTTTGCCTGGATTTCACTGTTGTCTCATTGAGTACTTGTTGGATCTTAGATGCTTATCCACATATTTACTTATTTTTTTTCTCACAGAGACACCTGATCACCTATTTTTACAGGTGAAGGCTAAGGCTTAAGTGGTGAAAGAACCCCCAAAAAGACACACCACTATTGAACTCAGGCCCTTTATTTTTTATTTTTTTTGAGACGGAGTTTCACTCTTGTCACCCAGGCTGGAGTGCAATGGCGCGATCTTGGCTCACCGCAACCTCCACCTCCTGGGTTCAGGCAATTCTCCTGCCTCAGCCTCCCTAGTAGCTGGGATTACAGGCGCGCGCCACCATGCCCAGCTAATTTTTTGTATTTTTAGTAGAGACGGGGTTTCACCATGTAGACCAGGATGGTCTCGATCTCTTGACCTCGTGATCCACCCGCCTCGGCCTCCCAAAGTGCTGGGATTACAGGCGTGAGCCACTGCGCCCAGCCACTCAGGCCCTTTAAACTGAGTTATACAGTTGTACACGCTGCCTGGGAGTTACTGTGCTCTCTGGGCAGGGGCTGTGCACATTAGCTGCCCGTAGACCTTGTTATCAAGGTGGAATTCAATTGTGCTTTTAAAAAATGCAATGAATTCATTATTTTGAAGTTGAATATTTCTCTCCATATTATCCCAAGCCCTAAACTGAGACATAAACATTCTTTTATTTATTTATTTGTTTATTTAGATGGAGTCTTGCTCTGTTGCCAGGCTGAAGTGCAGTGGCGTGATATTGGCTCACTTCTGCCTCAGCCTCCAGAGTAGCTGGAACTACAGGCACGGACCACCATGACCAGCTAATTTTTGTTTTTTTAGTCGAGACAAGGTTTCACGATGTTGACCTTGTGATCTGCCTGCCTCGGCCTCCCAAAGTACTGGGATTACAGGCATGAGCCACCGTGCCTGGCACTGTACTTTCTTTTTAGTATCAGTGGGACTGTTTTTCATCTTTGCCAGAGGACATATAACACCATCTTACAAGCTGGTGACTGTATCTCGAAGGCCCTGTGTGAAATGATAGTGACATAGGGGTAGCACAAGGAGAGGATGGGAATCCAAGTGAGGCTGTACAGACAGATGAGCCCCTTCAGACCAGGCCACTCAGCACAGGCAGCAAGAGAGCCCACAGTCTACTGTGAGCCCAGCGAGGAGGCAGTCGAGTGTTTCCCACAGATATCTATATCTGGCATCCACAGAACACCCACTACATAGCAGTTACCACTCTAATTCTTTACAGATGAGGAGACAGATTAGGTTCCCTGAGCAAAGTCATACAGGAGCCATGTCAGCTCTGGAGTTCATTCTGTAAATCAGTATGCTACCATGACTCTTTGAGCATTTGTAGTGTACTAATGCATATAATCCTAGCAATAATCCTGTGATATGTTATAATTGCTATTTAAAGAAGAGGAAACTGAGGAGCAACATTTCCAAAAGTAAAGCGTTTTAGGCAATTTTGACATTATCAACCATAGTAATAGTAATCATTGTAATCAACATCCACTGAGCATTTTATTCTAATTTATTTATTATACTTGAAGTTCTGGGGTCCATGTGCAGATTGTGCTGGTTTGTTACATAGCTATACACGTGCCATAGCGGTTTGCTGCATCCATCACTTTTACATTGCTGGTGGGAGTGCAAATTAATTCAACCATTGTGGAAGACAGCATGACCATTCCTCAAGGATCTAGAAATAGAAATACCACTGAGCATTTTCTATGAGCCAGGCACTTACTAGATTCCCACAAGGACTTTATAATGTAAATCCTCTTATTATCCCTTTTCTACCAATGAGGCAACTGAGACACAAAGAGCTTAAGTAGCTGCCCTAGATTAGTAAGTGGAAATCAGATACTTGACCCCATCTAAATTTCCACTCATAACACAGGTGCACACACATACTTGCACACACACTTTTACATACAATTATATTCTTTACTTCTATTCAATGTGTTTGGCGTTACACAAAAAAATCATAAGTATTCTCATGTGTAGAGACTGAGGGTCTCCCTATCTATTGATGCCAGATTCCGGGGACTTAAATTGCTCCTGGAGCTGCTTTATCATCTTCATCTCAAGGTAAACCCTAAGCTATCCATAGAGACGGCTATAGGACACCGAGCAGTGGAAGACGGATTTGCTGTTTGCTTTCTGAAGGTTAGCAAGAGATGCAGAGTGTGGTGAGTTTTTAACACTGCGTCTGGGGACTGAAATCTCAATTCAGAGGTATATGTAGACTCTGCCCCCCTGTTTGCACCTGTGGTAGAAGCTGAGAAAGAAAAGGCCAGGATCCTTACAAGTGGCACAGGATTTCAGAATACCTGCTGTCTTCCCTTGGCACTCATAAAGCTGCCTTCTTCTGCTGCCATTTAAAGGGAAAAAACCTACAGAAATGAATGGTTCCAGAGAAAATGTGAGCATGGAGAAACATGGTGAGGCCCATCTGCCCTAGCAGAGAATTTGATTTGTGCATGAGTTAATTGGTTAGAAAAAAATCTCTTTTAACTGGGGAAATTCCAAGGCCTTAGATCCCCCTGCAATTCAGCCTCCAAACCCAATTCTTTATAAAAAGAGCAATGTGTTTGTGAAATAGATCATATTTGGGGGAGTATTTGAGTCATAACGTGATAGCTACAGCAATAATTATAAATGGATTTCCTATTTCCCATCTTTCATTTAGTTGTGAGAACAGGGCTACTAGATTTTTAAAAAAGGATGCAATCATTTAAAGACATAAAAAAAGTTTGAACCACTCCGTAACCAAGTTTTCAGATTATAGTTTACTTCTACAAGTGACCTAAATATTTCCTTTTGAAATATTTTGTTCAGCAAAAATTTTAGAACATCTAGTAGCATTAAAACTCTGAGTGTATTTAGCAAGACCAGCAGCAAGCAGAGCAGCTGGATTTATTCAACTCACTGAACACACGTGATACTAAGTGGTGTTCACAGAATATATCTTGGGATCAAAATAAAGCTTTTCTTTTAAATCCATCTGATCTAATGGAATTCATGCAATAAATTAAAGATTAGTGTATGTATTAGTTTCAATTCAAAATACAAGATGACAACAAATGGATTAACTTGACAGATGTATAGGGGAATTGTATTGGGTTCACCCAGGTAACAGAAACGAAGTTGGTTTAAGAAAAATGATGCTATTTTAGGCAACAGGGTTTCAAAAACGCATTGAGCTAATAGAATATTTTCAAGAAGGAGATGTGCAGAGAGCATTCAAAACAGGACCACAGAGAAGCAGGCTCTTTACCTGCTGTTGCCCCCACATACTTGGACTGAGAATTACAAAAGCTTCAAGAATTTGTAATTGTCAGTAACTGGTAATTTCATACATTCTGTTTTCTTTGGATACTCAAACTGAAACGCAGCCGGGTGCAGCGGCTCGCACCTGTATTCCCAGCACTTTGGGAGGCCAAGGAGGGCAGATCACAAGGTCATGAGATGGAGACGATCCTGGCCAACATGATGAAACCCCATCTCTACTGATAATACAAAAATTAGCTGAGTGTGGTGGTGTGCACCTGTAATTCCAATAACTTGGGAGGCTGAGGCAGGAGAATCTCTTGAACCTGGGAGGCAGAGATTGCAGTCAGCTGAGATCACGCCAGTGTACTCCAGCCTGGAGTGCACACTTTACTCTGGAATTAGATAGAGTGGGACATGTCTCAAAACAAAAACAACAGCAACAACAACGAAAAACTGAAATGCAAGGAGGGTCCAGTCAGTGTGTGTCTCTCTCTCTTTTCCAGCTGAATATAAACGCTGTCATGTGCTGAGTCTCTCAAGTAGAGAGTATTTGCCATCTATGGGGAAGGCGGAGGATATGAATACCCATCCTGGCTGATTGTCATATTGGAATCTAGGCTCAAATTTTAAGACTTCAAATCTAAATTTTTATTTTAAATCTTTCATTTCTAAATTTTGGTAACTAATTTAAAAACATTTTAGCCTGCAAACTGTGGTTACTATCTACAACATCTTATGACAAAAATTCTTTTCTTAGGAGTTGAAAAAGAGAGACTGTTCTTGCAGTTTTATGAGGAGGTAGAGGATGAGGAGTACCATAATTTTGCCCATTTTCTGGGGTTTGACACAGATGACTCATATTAACTGTGCTATTTTTGCCCCCATGTTATCTTTGAATTCTCTTCTATGTGCAGAAGAAAGTTCTTGGTTGCTTTTCTTATTGCCTGAGGCTACCCTAACTTTTAATTTTTGCCTTATATTTCTGTGAAGTGTGACTTTGGGCTCTCTGCCTACTTTCTGCGTCCCCTTGAATTTATCTGGGAAATAGAACATACATTTGCCCTGGGCGGATATTTCTGATATGAGCCTGTGTGGGAATACAGTAGATATTTGTTCATGTCATCAGAGACAACTAGACTCCATTCAGCTTTGAAAAGCTGCATATATTAAGGTTCTTTAAACACCTCCAGCGCTGGATTTGTAGAATTTACTATCGCTTGTTTGGAGATAATGTCTGTTTGTCCAGCCCACATCATTAATGCTGGGATGAGGCCATCTGGTATGATAAAGGCAACCATGGCCGGACAATGATGCAGATGTGGTTTCTAGCCATGGCTTTGACATACAACCAATTATTTTCCTGGTGACCTTGAGCACATACCTTCCCCTCTCCAGTTCAGTTAAATATAAAATCACAAAGTAAAACACCAACCAATTAAAAAACCAAAACCACAGGCCTGGACCAATTTCGTCAGCCACAGATCATCTTCATAATTTTCTAGCATATTTCAGTATCACTGGTGTTGTTATCTAATATTTATATTGAAAGTAGATTGGCTGGGTACAGTGGCTCATGGTGGTAACCCCAGCACTTCGGGAGGCTGAGGCGGGCAGATCGCCTTAGGTGGGGGAGTTCGAGACCAGCCTGATCAACATGGATCTACGAAAAATACAAAAAAAATTAGCCAGGTGTTGTGGTGCATGCCTATAATTCCAGCTACTTGGGAAGCTGAGACACGAGAATCGCTTGAACCTGGGAGGCAGCGGTTGCAGTGAGCCGAAATCGTGCCATTGCACTCCAGCCTGAACAACAAGAGTAAAACTCCATCAAAAAAAAGAAAGAAAGAAAGAAAGAAAGAAAGAAAGAAAGAAAAAAGAAGAGGAAGAAGAAGAAGAAGAAGAAGAAGAAGAAGAAGAAGAAGAAGAAGAAGAAGAAGAAGAAGGAGGGAAGGAAGGAAGGAAGGAAGGAAGGAAGGAAGGAAGGAAGGAAGGAAGGAAGGAAGGAAGGAAGGAAGGAAGGAAGGAAAGAAGGAAGGAAAAGGAAAGGAAAGGAGGGAGGGAGGAAGGGAGGGAGGGAAGGAGGGAGGGAGGAAGGGAAAGAAAGAAAGAGAAAAAACAAAGGGATTGACTGGGTGCAGCGGCTCATGCCTGTAATCCTAGCACTTTGGGAGGCCTAGGTGGGAGGATCACTTGAGCTCAGGAGTTTGCGAGCAGCCTGGGCGACACAGGGAGACCCTACGACTACAAAAAATAAATAATTAGCTGTGCGTGGTGGTACGTGCCTGTAGCCTCAGTTACTTTGAGGACCTAAGGGGAAGGGTGGCTTGAGCCTGAGATGTCAATTAAGTTTGCGCCCCTGCACTCCAATCCAGCCCGGGTGACACAATGAGACCCTGTCTCAAAAAGAAAGTGGATCATTCTGAAAACTTAAATATTTATTTTAAAAGGAACATTTCTGTCATGACTGTTCACAGGTAAGTGACATAAATCAACATAAATTGAAGTTGTGCTATTTAGGTTTCACAGGACGCCATATGGGTGATTTTACAGGGAAAACAGATTTGGTTGGGGTATAGGGAACACTTCCTTATGTGTACAAGGGTGAGGGAGTAGGAAAGTTTACTAGAAATAGGAAGAAGAGGAAAGCATGTAGATCAGTACCCAAGGGACAGAGCCAGCCTGCAGTGACCTCCAATGGAGAACGTCAAGAGGAAAATTGCTTTGACCTTACTTTCTTCCCTCCCTGCAATCCTCCCCTCAGGGTTCAGCTAGCCCAGTGGGAAGCCAGAGAGCCTGAGAGCCCAGTGATGTTGTCTGTTCAGGACAACCTCCCAGGACAGAGGGCAGGATGCAGAAGGGTGGAGAGTTTCAGGAAGAGCAAACCCTGCGTAGAAGTTAACTGGGAAGACACAAACAAGCCGAATGTAATCAATGTCATGGATGCTGCTCCTCCTGAGGGCTCTGAGCTGGAGATCAGAATTCTCTTTGCAAAAAAGGAGATAAGCCAATGTTAAAACATGGCTGTACAAAACTGAGATTTTTCACAGAGTATAATCAAATAATTTAAAAAGGGGATTAAAAAGGCAGTGGCATTCTCACTATTTAATTCAAGATATTTAATGCCGTGTTCATACTCACGTTGTCAGAGCTTTTCAATATTCCTTAACTTTGGAAATGCTAGGCTACATGATTGCTAAGTTATCTTTTTATTACTCTGCTATGGCAGATAAAAATACTGTAGTGAAATTACCCTTTTCACATTAACTCTTTATCACAAATTGGTATGTCTCAGTTATCCAAATATCTGGGCAGAGTTGTAAATGATTCCAAATATATATATATATATTTTTTTTTTTTAAATCCACAGCATAGTTTACTGCAGTTTACTGTATTGTTCAACTTAAGTGTAATTACAGATATATTTTAATATTTTTTAGAGAATGATACCTTATAAAAATGTCTATGACTCAAAAATATCTATTACTTCCTTTATATATGAGGTATTTTTCCACAAACTATATTTATTCTTTTTTACTATCATAATCCAGAGAGAAAGTCAGGCATTTTCGCATTGCCTTAGAGACACAGAAGATAATTACACGGTTGATGTTTAGAAGGGCTGAACTACCTCTGACGGAATGTACAATAAAACACCTTTGAATCCACTGATAACTAATTCCATGGATATCTGTGAGTGTTGGTGCTAGAACAAGTAAGTTTAAAACTATGTAGGACTGTGTATACCTTAGAGCTAATTTCAGTATATCTTCTCTTGCACTTGGTTGCCAAATCTAAGGGACAGATGAGCACATTCTCTCATATCCTACTCTCCTCTGATTTTATTCTTGACAAAGAATGAAATCTTTCTTTCACATAAACGTACAAGATTTTTTTTTTCCTCAGGTATTTGCAGCTTATGATTTCTTTATCTGGATAACTCTTCCTGTAAGTCAAGGTTTGGCAAACTTTGGCCCATGGGCCATATATGCCCAGCTGACTGTTTTTGTAAATAAAGCTTTATTGGAATAAATCCACACTCAATCACATAAGTATTGTCTACGGCAGTTTTTGGACTACAAAGTCATCATGACGAGGACTGCATGCCTGGCAAAGGCAAACGTCCGCACTGTCTCGCTCCCTGCAGGTGGGTTTGCTCACCTCTGCCCTGGATCTTCACGTGACTGACTGTTTCATCACAGGGTTTACACTGTGTGCCACTCCTCAGGAGATGCCTTCCCTGAACACCCCATCTCCCTGTGAAATCCTATGTGAGGAGGCCGTTGCCAGATTATCTGAGTTGTGAAGAGAAGCCATAAATCTGTCTTTTTAAAAAAGTGTCAAATCCGCCTTCTTTCTCACACACAGAGAAAAATAAGTAAAACCTTTGTAGGGCAAAATGTATTATATCCTTGGATCGTATTTAGCCAACAGCACTCTAGTTTACAGTCACTAATGTACAGTATCCAGGGCTGGCGACACTGATCTTAGTAAACACCCATGGAGTTCCTGGACTGACTTACGTGAAGAAGGCTGGAGGAAGATAGGAAATGCTAGAAAGAACACTGATGATTACGAGAAGATGGTGGAGAAAATGCGTTTGTATCTAATGCTTACTTCTCAGAAACAAACATGAAGAACAGTGATGTGGTTGAGGCCAAGCTGCTAACTGAGGGAGGATACAGCCCTTCCACCCCACTCCCAGGTACTGCTCTGTGGGAGACGTCAATAGGCAAGAGCACCTCTGCCCAGGCACGCAGCCCAGCCTCACAGACCTTCCCAACACAGCACTTCAGACACCCAGAGTCGGGACTCAGGATTGAATCTATCTGTCATCTCTGGTGCAAACCCAGCTCACGTGTCGCTTCTTCCGTGTCCTGTCTTCCTGGACAAGGTTAGTCCCTCCTCATCTCTGCTCCTGTAATACTTTGCAGATAACTACAGCATTATTCTTGCCAATGTGTTGCTTGTTTTTTTTTTTTTTTTTTTTTGGTTTGTTTGTTGTTTTTCTGGTCTTGCGAATACCCTCCATGCTACATGGTTATTAGTCAATAAATGTGCCTTGAATACATGAACAGCAAATGGAGGCAGTTATAAGCCATCCCCGGTGGAGACGCAGAGACCACCCTTGAAGGAGTCTTTGAGAGACGCAAGCCCCACTTCCTTCTCCTGTCTGGGGGATGACTGGATGACGGAATCTGAAGGAAACCGTTTTCCTCTCTGCTCTGAAGCAGCGCCACTGTCACTTCTGGCTTCAGGTACTTCCTCAATACCTCTCCGTGTTGGAGATTCTGCCTCCATCTATTTTTAGAATAGCGTATTTAAGAAAGCGCAGCTTTTGCTAAGCTCTGACCAGGACTACAAGGATGACCTTCTTGATATCAGCGATTGCACAATTTTTGTAATTATGTGGCCATGTAATGTGTTCTACTGATTAAAAGTGATATTGCAATCAGCTTTCAATTTTGAACACACGGAAAAAAGTTCACCACAGGGTCTAGTGGAAGTTTGTCAGCTGCTTTATTTTGTGAATGGATTTTTGTCCCCCACCACTATTACTTGTACGTCGGCCCACTCTTAATTAAGGGGAGGGCTGATGGGACAGTCATAGAAATATTGCTGCCTTTCTCCAGGAGGAGTCTTGCCTAGAGGCTCAGCTCAGCCACAGGTGGTAGTATTTTCAGACCTGCCCTCTGGGTATCTAAGAGGACAGGAAAAGGTGGAACCCTAAGGAGGTTCAGTTGGCCTCAGAAAACTGTAGTGAAGTAAAGCATTTATGGAAACCACCCAGGGGACCATGAAGAGGAGTCAAGACTGTTGGAAAATGCCAAGCTCTTGCTTTTGATAACAAGTGGCCAGAATCCTCCCAATAGTATTGGCACAAACAACATTCACTATAAAAGGACACCCTCCAATACACAAATCTGCGTTTATGTGAGATAGACTCCATAGGGTTTTATAGCTTTAGAAAAAATGGTTACAACATGTACGATGTTAATGAAAACAGTGGCCAAAAGTAATGTAGCGACACATGAAATACACATTTCTGCTGACTTTTACAGACAGTCTAGTTTTTTCAACACTGTGAAAAAGATACAAGTATGATGTAGAGCTTCGAGATGAGGAAACAGAGGCTCCATGATGTTAGCTTACCCAGGGCCTCCAAACTGGTAAGAGTGAGGTGAAGATCCAAATCTAGAGCTCTGCAGCTTGCATCCAATGTCTTTTCTACTTAACCACCTTCCCAGAACTCACGGAAATCTACCTCCCTTCCACCTCAGTGTATTTCAGGTGGGATCTGTCTGACAGGCTTAGGGATGAGGGAATTGCACAATGCCTGAGTCCACCTCTCACAAGCATAGCTTAATGGTTTCCAAAAGGTTGCTAAAAGTAATCACAACCTAATTCCTCCTTTGTGTGACATGTTAGTGAGTTTATTGGCATAGCTACTCATTTAGTGTTGCTCCAAAAATTCTAATGCAATTTGTCCATAGACAGAGAATAAATATTTAAAACTTGTATCATATTCTTACATTGAGGGCTTCGTTTCCCTTGTTCCAAAAATTCTAATGCGATTTGTCCATAGATAGAGAATAAATATTTAAAAATTACATCATGTTCTTACATTGAGGTCTTCGTTCCCACAAGCATATAGTCATTCAAACTTGAAAGCTGATTCCCCCTTTGATGCAACAAACCAGAACTTTGTCTTGTTCAAGTAAATGTTAACACGATGACCTGCATCAGATGATGATAAAAATCACTGCTAATAGACTTAGGTGAGAACTAAACAAGGATGGACAAGAAAGTCACAGGGGCTGGACTGTGCTTGAAGTAGTGGAGAAGATGTATCATACCCCCTTTACAGAAATCAAGGCTAAGACTATAAATAACCAGCAAGAACCATGCGTGCTTTCTACACTTGAGTTTTCTGATGTACATCCAAGTACGTCTGTTTGGTTTCTGGCTTTGTGATTCCTGTTGCTGTACTTGCAGTCATTTCTGTAAGTACTCCCCAGGAGGCTAAGTCAGCACTGGCTAATAAAGAAGTACTGAAGCTTCTCAAGTACATTCTGAACAAAGTCACGCCTGAAACAATGCATGAGCATCCAGAAATGAAAATGATCTTTAAACACAAACTCTGCTCCCTGGGGACTAACGACTTTGTGTAAAGTTACAGGATAAGGGCCATAGTCTCAAGAGCTTCTGCCTCTTGCCATTACCTTGTTTTAGATCTGATTATCATTCTCACATGGAGTCAGAATGCTTCGAGGGCTTTTAAGTCTTCCATCTTCTTTTGTGACCATCACATAAGTGCTTGCTCCTCCTGCCAACCTCCCTTTTCTCTTTCCCTCCTTCTACTTAGATAAAACCTATTCAGAGTATCCTAAGTGAAATGTTTGGTGCTGAGCACAGTAAATAAAGAGCTGGGCAAAAAAAAAAAAAAAAAAAACAGAATGGACCCACCCATTAGCCTTCACAGTTCAGGGACAGAAACAGACAGAAGGCAGCTAATCAACACACAGTGGTGAGCCAAAACCCAGGCAGGACAAAGGAGGAACAGCCACAGGTCCTTGAGAGCCCCTGATAGAGGGACTTCATCAGCAAGGGAGATGGCCAAAGCCTTCACAGAGGCCATGAGGGAGGAGCTGAGCTCTGAGGGAGGAGGGGAGGCCAACCAGGTGAATGGGAAAGGGAAGAATTTCTAAGAAAAGTACAGAGATGCGATCATGATTCACTGTAGCCTCAGCATCCTGAACTCAAGTGAGCCTCCCACCTCAGCCTCTCCAGTAGCTAGGATTACACGCATGCATATCCACTCCTGACTATTTTACATTTTCTATAGAGAAGGGGTCCCAGCCTCTCAAAGTACTAGAATTACAGGCTGAGCCACCACACCCACATGCACAAACTTATTTTTATTTCTCACACAAATTAGGCTCCCTCAACAAGATGGAAAATATTAAAGAAAAGTTAGGAGGCACAAATGATAAATGAAGTTTAATGTAGCCAATTAGAGTCCCAGAGGAGAGAATATATACATAGAAAGAGAGGCAACATTGGATGAGATGATGGGAGATAAATTCTAGAGCACTAATGAGAGACTCGAATCCAAACGTAGAACATTAGGTTAGCACTGGCTACTGAAAGCCTTGTGAAGAAGGAAGCCTATTTTGTTTTTTTCTTTTGTTTCATTAAAAATGAAGTCTTTATTTTACCCTTGTTCTTGAAAGATGACACACTGAGAAACCTGCTTTTGGTCCATCCACTATTCTTTCATAGATCATCTGCCTTTCTCTCTGTTTTTCATGTTCCACACATTCACTAGACTATGTGAGTTTGCAATTTTTAAAGTTATTTATCCTAGTTGGTATGTGTTGTGCTTCCTGAATCTTTGGATTTTATTAGTCCTTGAAAATTGTGTCTCTCAATAGTCCTTGAAAATCTGTCTCCCATCGTGTCATCCAGTGTTGCCTCTCTTTCTCTGTAATATATTCTCTCCTCTGGGACTCTAACTGGCTACATTAAACTTCATTTATCATTTGTGTCTCCCAACTTTTCTTTAATATGTTTCATCTTGTTGAGGGAGCTTAATTTGTGTGAGGGATAAAAATAAGCTTGTGCATCTGGGTGTGGTGGCTCAGCCTGTAATTCTAGTACTTTGAGAGGTCTCACTAGCAAGTGAGACCACAGCTCTATAGAAAAGGTAAAATTGCCAGGCTTATAGGTGTGTGCCTGTAATCCCAGCTACTTGTGAGGCTGAGGTGGGAGGCTCACTTGAGTCAGAGATGTTGAGGATGCAGTGAACCATGATCACACTCGAGCCTGGGCAACAGAGGGAGACCCCATCTCAAAAAAACACGTTCGTGCAGATGCAGCACAAAAGTTCAAGGGTGGAATCACCTGCAAGCTGATGAAATGCCACCACCCCTTGCTTAGAATCTTTTGAGACTAACTTGGTGGATGATCACGGAAAATATGCTTTTTTATTTTATTTGTGCTAAAATACATGCAACATAAACACTTACCAAAATAACCATTTTTAAGTGTACAGTTCGGCGACATTAAATAGATTTTCATGTCTATGCAGCCATTACCACCACCCACTTCTGGATTTTTTTGAACTTGTAAAACTGAAATTCTGTTTGCATTAAATGATAACTCTCCATTTTACGTCCCCCAGCACCTGGCAACCACCATTTTGCTTCTGTCTCTATGAATTTGCGTATGCCAGCTACCTCATATCAGTGAAATCATCTAATATACATCCTTAAATATGGTTTATTTTACTTACCATAATATCCTCAAAGTTCACCCATGTTGTAGCATGTGTGAGAATCTCTTTTTTAGGGCTGAATAATATTCCATTGTGTACTGAATATTATATATAATATATATAACATATATATATGTATTCGTGCATGCACACACACACACACACACACACACACCATACTTTAAAAATCTATTTTTATAAGACCTAACACCATAAAAGCCCTAGAAAAAAATCTAGGCAAAACCATTCAGGACATAGGAGTAGGTAAGGACTTCATGACCAAAACACCAAAAGCACTGGCAACAAAAGCCAAATAGACAAATGGGACCTAATCAAACTCCACAGCTTCTGCACGGCAAAAGAAACCGTCACTAGAGTGAATCAGCAACCAACAGAATGGGAAAAAATTTTTGCAGTTTACCCATCTGACAAAGGGCTGATAGCCAGAATTTACAAAGAACTCAAACAGTTTTACAAGGAAAAAACAAACAAGCCCATTCAAAAGTGGGCAAATATTTGAATGTGTAACCTTGAACCCTTTTCCTGACAGAAGCCCTGCTACTATATGTGCGTTAGGGCCCATGAACCTGGGCAATTTCTGCAGAAGGGAAAAGAGGATCAAGGTGAGCACTGCAGCACCAGAGCATTTGGTGTCACTGCACTGCTTGACATCTGGAAAAATGTGGGAAGACATTGAAGGGATTGATGCAAGGGACAATGGGGATCATATGAACAGACACTTTACAACATAAGACATACGTGAGGCCAATAAACATATGAAAAAATACTCATCATCACTGGTCATTAGAGAGATGCAAATCAAAACCACATTGAGATACCATCTCATGCCAGTCAGAATGGCGATCATTAAAAAATCTGGAGACAACAGATGCTGGAGAGGATGTGGAGAAACAGGAACACTTTTACACTGTTGGTGGGAGTGTAAATTAGTTCAACCATTGTAACAGACAGTGTGGCAATTCCTCAAGGACCTAGAAACAGAAATTCCATTTGACCCAGCAATCCCATTACTGGGTATATATCCAAAGGATTATAAATCGTTCTATTATAAAGACACATGCACACGAATGTTCATTGCAGCATCGTTTACAATAGCAAAGACCAGGAACCAACCCAAACGCCCATCGATGATAGACTGGACAGGGAAAATGTGACACATATACACCATGGAATATTATGCAGCAATCAAAAACGATGAGTTCGTGTCCTTTGTAGGGACATGGATGAAACTGGAGACCATCATTCTCAGCAAACTGACACAAGAACAGAAAATGAAATACCGTATATTCTCACTAATAGGCGAGTGTTGAACAATGAGAACACATGGACACAGGGAGGGGAGCACTACACACTGGGGTCTGTTGTGGGGAAATAGGAGAGGGACAGCGGGGTGTGGGAAGTTGGGGAGAGATAGCACGGGGAGAAATGCCAGATATAGGTGAAGGAGAGGAAGGAAGGAAACAAATCACACTGCCATGTGTGTACCTATGCAACTATCTTGCATGTTCTTCACATGTACCCCAAAACCTAAAATGCAATAAAAAAATTAAAATTAAAAAATAAAATAAAAATCTATTTTTTAATCCCTTGGCAAATATTTGAATGTGTAACCTTGAACCCTTTTCCTTACAGAAGCCCTGCTACTATATGTGCTTTAGGGCTCATGAACCTGGACCATTTCTACAGAAGGGAAAAAAAAAAGAGGATCAAGGTGAGCACTGTAGCACCAGAGCATTTGGTGTCACTGCACTGCTTGACATCTGGAAAAATGTGGGAAGACATGGAAGGGGTTGATGCAAGGGTCAATGGGGATCATATTTGCACTTTGCAAAGCACATATATCCTCTCCACGTTTAGAGTCAGTGAGAATAAAGTAAGAGTCTTCCAAAATTTTCAGCAAAATTTATCTCTGGCTGGATCCTGTGTCCCTCTGAGAATCATTTTCTCATCGGCCAGAAAATTGCTCTGTCTTGATTGGCTCAAGCCTGGACCATGTGACCCACAAGATGGAGTCAGTTTTACTAGAACAGCAAGGGCTGAGACTGGGGAAAACAGGTGTGCTTATGGGCAAGTGGGATGCAGTTACCAGAAGTAAAGTGATGAGTGATGAGCAACCGAAACAGCAACTCTTGCTTACCCCATGGAAGTTCAGTCAGTATTACAAAATGAATGAGTCACCTGTAAATTATACTTTTTTTTTTTGAGACGGAGTTTCGCTCTTGTTACCCAGGCTGGAGTGCAACGGCACAATCTTGGCTCATCGCAACATCCGCCTCCTGGGTTCAGGCAATTCTCCTGCCTCAGCCTCCTGAGTAGCTGGGATTACAGGCACACACCACCATGCCCAGCTAATTTTTTGTATCTTTAGTAGAGACAGGGTTTCACCATGTTGACCAGGATGGTCTCGATCTCTTGACTCGTGATCCACCTGCCTCGGCCTCCCAAAGTGCTGGGATTACAGGCTTGGGCCACCATGCCAGGCCAAATTATACATTTTACGATTTCCAATTATCAGACTAGGGAACTTGGACTAGAGAGGTTAAGACATTCCACGAGTCTGACAAAATTCATAGTGATAGACCTGAGGTTACACTTAGGATCCTCTGCTTACTCTACACTGCTGTCCTCCTTCCCCACCTTACACTGCCTCCCATCACACCATGCTCCTCAGGTTGCTTCCCACCTCCCAACTTCTAGTGCATCAAGAGTTTACAAAATATACTGTATTACTTTGCAGTTTTGTTTTGGCTACAGTCAAGTGTCTTTTCACAGAGGGGAGAAATAAATAACAGCAATTAGACTGGGCATGGTGGCTCACACCTATAGTCCTAGCAGTTTGGGAGGCCAAGGCAGGCAGATCCCTTCAGCCCAGGAATTCCAGACCAGACTAGCCAACATGGTGAAACTCCATCTCTACCCAAAAAAAAAAAAAAAAAAAAAAAAAAATTAGCCAGGCATGATGGTGCACGCCTGTAGTCCCAGCTACTTGGGAGGCTTAGGTGGGAGGATCACTTGAGCCCAAAACGTAGAGGCTATAGTGAGCCCAGTTCAAGCCACTGTACTCCTAGCCTGAGTGACAAAGCAAGACCCTACAACAACAACAAACCAATCAATCAAACAACCACATACACAAACATTTCATCACTGAAGCCTCTGAACACTTAGGGCTGTATTGGAATGCAGTGGTAGCTTAATGAGTATTTATGGAATTACCTTCCCTTGGATTATGTCTTGATTCAAAATAAGCATTAATAAAATGGGCTTTCTGCATTATGTAGTTTCTCAACTACTGACATTTTTCTGTTGATTCTAGCTCTGCAAATTCTGAAAAGTTCAGTGGAAAGTATGCAAAACCATTGTCACAGTTAGGGAGAAATAAACTGTCACAAACAGACTCTCCAATTAGTCTGATCATTATTAAGTTTCAGTAGGCACACTAAAATAATTTTTATCCTTCTATCAAAGCAGACATCAATATGTTTTTGTGGGACTTTCAATTGACACAAAGACATATGAAATGATCCCGAGAAATTTCTCTGGTCTGCATTTTCATTTTGTAAACAAAGAATCACAGATTTCTTTTTTCAGCAACATTGTTCAATATCCTCAGCAGGACAGCATTACTTAAATTACAGTGTGTTCCACAGGGTTGTGAACCCAACCACTGATGACAGTGGGTCATGGTAGATTTCCATTTAACGGCAATTGACAAGATAGCTGGTTACTCTGAAACTGTTGCGGGCCACTCTGACAGCAGTTTGCACTGTTCGTCAAGTAAGGTTTATGCATCTTTGCATCCCACACCTCCAGCAACCAGCAGGCTCTTGCAGCCTTGTATTTGCTGACTAAATATACAAAATGACTACATGTGTTTACCCTTTACTCTTCCTCCTGATCTGCATGTAACAAATTGGAATATATCTGTAGTCTTCATCATAATATTCCCAGTGCTTAGTTCAGTACTAGGGGCATAGGAGGAACCCTTTTTAAATTTATTTATTCATTCAACGCAAATTGTTTTCATCCCCTTCCACATGCTATCAAAACAGTAGCAACGTGTTTTGCAGCAGTGTGCAAAACTCACTGAGCCCTTGCTTGCACAATCTTTATAGTCTAATTCAGGGACTTCCTATCTGCACTTTGAAGTCCATTGACCATAAAATTAATTCAGTGGCTGGAGGTTTTTTGTTTTTCCTTTTCTTTTTTTTTTTTTTTAGACAGAAACTCACTGCAGTGCAGTGGCAAGTAGAATATTTTTTAAAAAAAGGAAATGGAAATACTGTTTCCAAGCCAGATTCTATATGGTCGAGGTGAATATTGATCAGTGGAACATTTGTGTGCATATAGAGTCCTGAGATTGTGTTTCTTTTTTGTTTGCTTGTTTTTAAGCCTGAGTCATGAACGAAAGCATTTGAAAGCAATGGTATACAGAGTTGAGAACAAACAACAGAAGGAATAGATGCCATGTAGTATCCAGTAGTGGTGAAAGATAACAATTTAAAGTAGGGCAAGGATTATGAGGAGGACAAATAGTATTATTTTATACCGGAAGTTCAAGGTGTCCTCTCTGAAAGGGTGGAATTTGCACAGAGAGTGAACAAAGTGAGGAAAACATTTGGGGAATTGACTTTCAGGAAGAAAAAAGAGCAGAGGTGTGCTTGGCGGTATTTGAGGCAAAGCAAATGGGATGATATGGCAAGAATCCAATGAATAGTATCTGGGAACAACGTGGTCAAGACATCCAGAAACAATATATAACTTTGAAAGTCCAAAATACTGATTTTGGATTTTATTATAAGCAGGACAGGAAACCACTAAACACATCCAATGTTTAGTTTTAATATTGAACCAAAAATAACATTATCCAATTTGTTTATTTACTGGACAGTGAAAGAACCCTCGCTGTTCATTTGTTGTATAAACAGGAGTCTCCTACCTCATAGAGGAAAACGTTATAATGTTTCTTTCTGTCCATTAATATGTAACCAGTGAAATAACATTATTTTCTTCATTGCTGACATATGCTCTTTGCTCCAAATATTTTTTCAACAGTTTCATCAGGTTATTAAGGGTCTACCAAATTGATGCTGATTCATGTGTTTATATGAGACAATATCGAGTAGGAAATCAAGTTCAGTACCATTCCCCTGAATGAGATCAGAAACAATCAGGGAGTAAAGCACTTTGCAGTTGCCCTGTAAAGAGGCGGATCTGAGATGCTGCTTCCATGCCTCATGAACAAAGCACAGACCTGTGCTGAAACTTTGTCCAACTGCTTCTGCAGGGTCACACAGGACTTGATTCTACCCAAGTTCTCAAATTTTCTGTTTTTATTAGAACAGACACCTAGGCCCCTAAAGACAGACTGGTCCTTCTCAAGGGGATGAGGAACAGGCAAGCTCCTGTGTGCTCTGCTTCCAAGTGAGCACTTCCTTGGTGTCAGCAGGTGCTACAACCTCTGAAATTGACCTGCTCAAGTAAAGAAAGACATTACACCACCCTACTTTCATTTCATAGTGAACAAACAAATCAAGTTATTCAAGGCAAGCATTCTCAACTTTGCTATTTCTTTAAATTAAAACACCCCAAATATTGTGTTCTTCCATGTCCTTTCAAGTCTTAAGGCCTCTTACACCCTCAACCTCCTTTCCCAGAGCAGCCTTAAAGTTCACAGGGAAGTCTGTACATCTGAATTGAATTTTTTTGTATGTTTATTATCTGGATAGTATAAATAGATTCGATGCTTCTCATTTTTTGAGACACAATTAATTAAAATATTTGCATTACGACACTGTTTCTGTAAAACTGTCCTCACCCTCAGATGGCTGGGATGCAATTTGTGAAAGAAGTTCACTGGTGCTCTTCAAAACTGGTGGAACCATTCAATAAAGTTGATTTTTTTCTTGATGTATCTTTTGAAAAGGAAATGATGTAGCTGATAGCCTTTTCCTCCTGTTTGGAAGCTCTTTCATAAGTTTACTTTTTTTTTTTAAATAGAGGGAAGTTTTCATCTGTGACTTCTGTTTATGTGTGAGATGTGTGAGCAAGAATTAACATATTGCATATATATATGCCAAGGGAAATTTTTTGAAAATGATTTTTCAAAGTACAAAATGTCTCAGAATGTTGAACTCATCCTGCTGTGCTCCCTGGTTAACGCTGGAGTCTTAGTGATATGGTTTGGCTCTGTGTTCCCACCCAGATCTCTTCTCAAATTGTAAACCCCATGTGTTGAGGAGGAAACCTGGTGGGAGGTGATGGAATCATGGGGTGGTTTCTCCCATGATGTTCCCTTGATAGGGAGTCAGTTCTCAGGAGATCTGATAATGTAAAAGTGGCACCTCCCCCTTCACTGTCTTTCCGTCTTGCCGCCATGTATGGCATACCTTGCTTACTATTCCATCATGATTGTAAGTGTGCTGAGGCCTCCCCAGCCATGCAGACCTGTAAGTCAATTAAACTTCTTTATAAATTACCCAGTCTCAGGTATTTTTTTTTTGTATAGTAGTGTTAAAAATGGGCTAATACACTGATCTGAAGGCAAATCATCTGTTTTGTGTATGTGTATAGTAAGACTACCTAAAATCTACTCTTTTTGCAAATTACCAGTCTATAATACAATATTATTTACAACTGTAGCCCTCAAGTTGTACAGGAAGTTGCTAGACGTTTTCACCCCTGTGAGTGCAGCTGTGTACTCTAATTTCCATATTCCCCTTTCCTGCCTTCACTCCCTGCCCTTGATAAATATTTACTCTCCGTTTTACATATTCCCTTTTTTTTTCTTTTAAGATACCACATACAAGTGAGACCATGCAGTTTTTTTTTTCTGTCTATCCTATTTTACTTAACATCATGTCCTCTAGGCTCACCCAGTTCACTGTGGTGAATGGCAGCCTCTCCTCATTGACTATAATAATCACTTCCCTATATCACTATATAAATGTAGATTGAGATAAGGATATCAAAACATTGTATTGTACACTTCAAATATATGCAACTTTTTTTTTTTTTTTGAGATGGAGTTTCCCACTTGTTACCCAGGCTGGAGTGCAATGGCTCAATCTCCGCTCACCGCAACCTCCGCCTCCTGGGTTCAGGCAATCCTCCTGCCTTAGCCTCCTGAGTAGCTGGGATTACAGGCACGGGAGACAGCGTTTCACCACATTGACCAGGATGGTCTCGATCTCTTGACCTAGTGATCCACCCACCTCTGCCTCCCAAAGTGCTGGGATTACAGGCTTGAGCCACCGCGCCCGGCCGACTGCAATTTTTTAAATGGCGAAAGCAATGTAAATAAGCGGCCCCTTAAAGATCCAGAAATTTGGTAAATGTTTTTTGAATCCTCCACAAATGTGATTCTGAGCTGCACATGTGGAGGTAGCAATGAGGCAGACCAGCCCTCTCTGCATTTTTGAGTTAAAGGTAAAACAATTTGGTTTCATCCTTTTTGTCTCAGAGACAGTTTATTATGGGTCTAGGGAGAAAACTGAAATATTTGGCAACCACATCCATGCAGGAAACCCTTATAATTTGGCTGGATAGGAGTTAATGCAAGCTGAGCCTGGATTCGACATATGTAGACCAATAAAAGGAGTGTGCATGCTTTACGTGGATATGAGAAATGGGTCATCTTCCTTATCAAATGCATTTTCATTTAGTTTATTGCCCACCCCTAAATAAACTTGCAAACTAATGGGATTCAGCCACGCCCCGTTCAACACCTGGAAGTTTCAAGGTGATGAGAAAAGGCAACACCTTCTTGGTGCCTGTGGACCAGAGGCAAGTCCTCAGTACCTCACCATGTTGAGCGGTTTCCTTTTTAATTTTTTTTCTGAGACAAAGTCTTACTATTTTATCCAGGCTGGTCTTGAACTCCTGAGCTCAAAAAATCCTCCTGCCTCAGCCACTCAAAGTGCTGGGATATACTCCGTGTCTGGCCCAGCAGCTTCCATTCAGCTACGCAGAGACAAGTGAGAGCAAATCTGTGACGGGGTCTAAAAGGTTTTCAAATGTCTTGCAGCAGCTGCACCTGCAGGATGACCCTGCTTCTAAGACCGTGACGCCACTTCAGGTCCCCAACAGGCCCTCATTCTGAAACACTAGGCTTTTCTGTGTATTTTCAACTCTAAACGTTCTTTCAAAGTTTGTTGCATTTTTTTCTTTTTATAATTAAAAAAGTAGTATACTATCACTACATAAATGCATAATGAGAAAGCGCCCCAAGGCTGATCTACCACAGAGCCCATACTCAAGTTGGAAGCAGCGTTAACAATACCCAACCATTTTCTTTCTTTCTTTTTTTCTTTCTTTCTTTTTCTTTCTTTCTTTCTTTCTTTCTTTCTTTCTTTCTTTCTTTCTTTCTTTCTTTCCTTCCTTCTCTTTCCTTCCTTCCTTCCTTCTTTCTTTCTTTCTTTCTTCTTTCTTTCTTTCTTTTTTTTTTTTTTCTTTTTTGAGACGGAGTTTCGCTCTTGTTACCCAGGCTGGAGTGCAATGGCGCGATCTCGGCTCACCGCAACCTCCGCCTCCTGGGTTCAGGCAATTCTCCTGCCTCAGCCTCCTGAGTAGCTGGGATTACAGGCATGCACCACCGTGCCCAGCTAATTTTTTTGTATTTTTAGTAGAGACGGGGTTTCACCATGTTGACCAGGATGGTCTCGATCTCTTGACCTCATGATCCACCCACCTCGGCCTCCCAAAGTGCTGGGATTACAGGCTTGAGCCACTGCACCCGGCCTGTACCCAACCATTTTCAATAAGATCTCTCTTTCCCTAAAATGTTTATATCAATTTAAATGGATTTTTCATGTCGTTTTGTGGTTCACTTGAATGGTTCTTTTAAAGTGTAAATTTAAAAATAAGCAAACAAGAAAACACAATTATGAATATAACCTGTGGGCCCCCAGTGTTCTGAGTAACCTACATAACTATACCTGGCGAACCTCTGCCAGGACCTGGGACTGTCCCCCATCCCTACACAATGGCTGAACTACCTGGGGCCTTACTTCCTCATAGTCACTTCTTTACGGTACTTTGGTCTAAGTTTTCTTTTTTTTTTTAATTTCTTTGCCATTTTGATTATGAGTCAATCCAGTCACCATGCTGAGCCCCTCCTTTTTCCATAAATGTCCAGTCCCAACAAAGATTTTGGGAGTTCAGTTAAATGGTTCTCAGGCAGAGGAAATTTCACCTCTTTCTCTCCCCTTGACCTAGGGAATTTTGGCAACATCTGGAGACATTTTTGGTCTTCAGCACTGTGAAGGGGGATGCCACAGGTATCCTTCGGTTGGATTTCAGGGATGTTGTTAAAATCCTACAATGTATAATTCAGCCTCCATGACAAATAATTATCCGCTCCAAATGTCAGCATGTCCAGGCTCACAAACCCCATTTATTCGCATTACTGAAGACATCTGGGGTCTCAGGAAAGGGTTCCAACTGCCTCATCTCACCACTCCCCATCCCCATCTCTCTCCATCCTCCTCTCTCCCCACTCCATGACTTCCACTCCCCTTGATCCCAGGAGAGTTGGGTTCCTAGCGGTTATCCTGCCACAGATCCTCATAGCTCCCTTCCTGAAACAGTACTGCCCATTAGTCAGAGACATTCCCAGCCCAAGCACACTTGCCAGCACTTTTCCCAGCAAGAGTGACTTTTCCAAAAGAGGAGGTCTCCTATAAATCAGAAAGTGAGCAGGTATTTTTTTTTCCATTTCTGTAAATACAGATTAAAGTTATATTTCACTCAAATTGAAGACATGCCAATTTAACCATTATGTGACATGAAATGGTAATGCAATATTACTTGATTTGAATAATTGGAAATAATAGTTACCACCCAAATTAGTAATAAAGCATCAAGAATCACATTATTTCACAGCTGGTTTGCTGAATAGATAGCAAACTTAGTTAATGATATTGTTCCGCTATGGTGCCAATTTATTTAGCCAAGAAAGTAAAAATACCAGTGATTTCCATCTAATTTGTCCTGACATCAGACCTTGGGATCTAAATGAAAGAGGGGGGACATTATATATGGTCTAAATTTATCCTCATGCTGTTTCTGTGGGCCCAGAGTAGCAAAATTGCAGTTTATACGGAGCTTATATGTGCTCGATTATATAAAATGGGATATTTAAAGTAAATAAACATGTAGGGAGAATATATTTCACATGGGAGATTCATTCCTGAAGAAAGAATGTAATTCAAGTTGAATAAATTCTAAGTAATCCTGGAATTACTGGGTTTCTTTTTTCTTTTTACTGGCTGCATGGGCACTTCCCTGACACATTGTAATAATCCTTCTGAAGACTGTCAGAGGCAGACCGTGAAGTCCTTGCTTTATACAAGATGTCGGGTTGAACTCAGTGGCCTGATCCCAGCCTGGCGTGCCCTGAGTGGCTTACAGAAGGAGACTGGCTACATTTCAGCAGGCTCTTCCATGGCCTGCACTTGAATTCTGGCCCACCTGTGAGGTCTCCTACTGAAAGGTGGGGAATCCCCATTTTGAGTCACACCGTCCATAGGCAAAGGTTCTCTTGCATCCTCCTTCTTTATACTTGCCCTTAGATTTCACCTCGCCCCATTGTCTTCAACTCCTTCCTGTTCTTTTAGTCAATTAAATTGCTTTTGGTGAACTTCCTAGCCAGTGTAGATTTCACAGGACCTCCTCTTAATTATCCTGTAAAAAGACCATCCATATCTAGTGCTATTATCTTTCCACTCTGCCTACCCAGCCAACTACCAACTCTTGAAAAATTCCACCCACTTAGATGATATTTGCAGCTAGATTGTGAAAAGGCTCTTGGGAGAATATCCCAGGGAGGAGTGGACTTGATTTCTCTGCTAGTTTATGGTCTCCAGCCCTGAACTGATCTCGTGGCGGCTCAAGTCTTCTATGACATGAACCCAGGCATCTTCCTAACTGGGTCTTTCTGTCAACCACCCAGCTAATTCCCCACCCTCTATGCTATCAGAAAGCATGTGCTTCTCAATTCCTAGAGGGAACAGGGAGCTCGGGTAAGTCTCCTCTGGCTCTGCTGTCCCACCTGTTGCCCTTATCTGCTATAACATGGCGGTCATTTTCTCCTCTCTGTCTCTCTTTCTCAGACCTCATTTCAGTGTCCTGTCTCCTCACTCAGTTCTCACACTTTTGCTACACTCATACTTCTCACTCAAATATTCTAAATTTACCCTGTGTAATATTGTTAGATTCTCTAATCATTAATAGCAGCTTTCTTCTTTCTGCTTTATGTTTCCTACTTTCTGTATCCCTTCTGGCACTTTAGTTCTTGGGGATTTGGGGCTTAGAACCTGAAGTCAGACTGCCTGGGTTCAAATTCTGGCTCTGACTTTATTATGTGTCTTTGGAGAAGTTATTTATTCTCCCTATGCCATAGTTAAGTTATCCAGAAGATATTTGATAATAAGTGCTACTTCCATGCGTCGTGAGGTAGATGTGAATACTGAATGGTTGGCCCTTGATGATTTCAGCCATTATTTATTTAGCAAACACTGAATGCATGCCTACACTATACCAAATATTGGGGATATAGACGGGGACAGCAGTCTCCAGAATCAAAAGAATTTCCTGACATTGGTTTGTTTAAAAATCCAATTATTAATAATATCCTAATGCTTCTCTTTTTCAAACAAACAGACATCATAACCCCTTTACAGAATTTCAAAGCCACACTCTCTTTTGTTCTTTTGAACAAATGGTGAGACCCCCTCTTGTTTTCAAAGGTATATTTGATCTCTTTTAAAAAATATATTGATCTCTTTTTAAATGCATATTAAATTTTATTTCAAAGCTATATTCCTAATGAATAAAAAGTTCATTCTCGCTTGAAGATCACAAAGAAGGCTTAGAATGATTCGGGAAATGAGAGAAATTTTGGAGAAATTCAGGCATAAAAGAAAGTTACGATTTTGATGTCTTAGCAACAAGCATGTTTTGGCCTCAGCCTCTGGAAGGCTTCTCTCTTCTTGCGGGCCAGACTTTATGTATGGTAAATGAAGTCATGGCTTTAAATCCTGTATCCTTGGCATTTATGTCCCCACAAAAATAAAATACAGTCATTAAATTATTCGATGTCTCACAATGTGTGAGTTATGTCTGCATCTCCTTGGCTGCCACATTTTTTTTCTCAGCTTGGTTTTTCTTCAGCTTTTTAAAGGCCTCTTTGCTGTAATTGTCTCACCCAATATTTTACTATATTTCAAATTATCTATCTAATAGTAAAGAGCAGTAATAGGAAGAGAGCTGGTGTAATGATCTCAGTAGTTTCCAATTCTCAAAAGAGGATCTTTCTTCCTCTACTGTCTTGGATGAGCTCAAGCTTTCCAGTTTGATCATTGGGTATCAAACACTTTGCCCCTCTTCTCAAGGCATTACAGTATTAACTCATTTGATCTTCATAATACTTCTATTAAATAGATGCTCTATAAATCTCATTTTGCAGCTATGGAAAACAGGTGAAGGAATCTATGGCCGGGCATGGTGGCTCACGCCTATAATCCCAGCACTTTGGGAGGCTGAGGAGGGAAGATCGTTTGAGGCTAGGCGTTCAAGACCAGCCTGGCCAATATGACAAAACCTAATCTCTACAAAAATACAAAACTAGCCAGACATGGTGGTACACACCTATAATCCCAGCTACTTCGGAGTCTGAGGCATGAGAATCACTTGAACCCCAAAAGCAGAGTTTGCAGTGAGCCTAGGTCATGCTACTGCACTCTAGCCTGGATGACACAGTAAGACCCTGTCACAAACAAAGAAAAGAATCTGCTTACCACAAGGGTGTGTCATAGCCAGGATATGAATCTGCAAACCTGTGTTAGCTTCTGTGTTCGCAGACACCACCCCAAGCTACCTCTCACCAATTTTCATTAGAAACATTTGATTGCTCATGTGCTCGTGCTGTTTGGCTGTTGCCCCTGGTATCAGCAACTGCTACTTCCTTCTAAAATATTCATGACAGAAGAGAATCATATAAACAAAAATATCCCATGTCAGCCGGGCACATACCCTTAATCCCAGCACACTGGGAGGCTGAGGCGGGTGGATCATGAGGTCAAGAGCTTGAGACCATCCTGGCCAACATGGTGAAACTCCTTCTCTACTAAAAATACAAAAATTAGCCGGGTATCGTGGTGTGCACCTATAGTCCCAGCCACTCAGGAGACTGAGGCAGGAAAATCGCTTGAAACCTGATAGCCAGAGGTTGCAGTGAGCCAAGATCATGCCACTGTATGCCAGCTTGGAAGACAGAGTAAGACTCTATCTCAACAACAAAAAAAAAAAATCCCACGTCCTATAGACATGATGGGTAACCTAACTTCTAACTTCTAAGTCTGGAAGGGATCTTCAAGGCTATCGGGGTATCACTGAGAAAAATGTATCTGTTCTTCACCCCTTTGCTTCTTCATCTTATGAAACATTGCCTCCTGGTGCAAAACCAAAGATGCTCAGGTTTTCTGCTGTGATATGTCAAACTACCTTAAAATACATAGACTTAAAATAATCATTTAGCTGGTTTTAAAATCTGCATATTGTGCAGTGCTTTAAAAAGATAGATCATCTCTGTTCCTTAGAGCATCAGCTGAGGAGACTCAACTGGAAGTTACAGGGCTTGCTTTCAATATGACTCCTCATAACGCTGGTAAACTGGGCTTGGTTCTCATCCAGAGGCTCAATTAGGGCTGTGACACTGATGAGCCCTCACTGTCTCCCTCTGTGGATCTCTCCACAGGATGCTTGAGCTTCCTCATGGCGTGGTGCCTTGGTTCCAAGATAATGCCTCAAGAATTAGGAGAACGCCTTCCATGAGCTAGTCAAAGAGATCACATAGCAAGATTTCTGCCTTAAATCCCCAAAATAAAAACCCACATGCAAAGGAAAGAAACACAGACCCCACATTTCACTGGGAAGACTATTAGCTCACACCTGTAACTCCAGCACTTTGGGAGGCTGAGGCAGGTGGATCACTGGAGGTCAGGAGTTCGAGAACAGCCTGGCCAACATAGTGAAACACTGTCTCTACTAAAAATACAAAAATTAGCCGGGTGTGGTGGTGCATGCCTGCAGTCCCAGGTACTCGGGAGGCTGAAACAAGAGAATTGCTTGGACCTGGGAGGTAAAGATTATAGAGAGCCAAGATTGCACCACTGCACTCCAGCCTGGGCAACAGAGCAAGGCTCCATCTCAAAAAACAAACAACGAATGAAAACAACAACAATAAAAACCCTGATTGTAACAAGTGCATGGGGTTGGGAGAAACTGCAGTGGTCATTATGGAAAATGCAATTTTCCAAAGATAGTATGAGCCTCATCTTTGGAGGTCAACTGTGTAGCTCCGAAGCCCATAGCCTCTGAAAATGCGAGAACTATTCTGTAGGCCCAGATTCTGCCCATCAGAAACCCTGGCTTGTATAGATGTTTGTCTGAAAAAAGAGGCGGCGGGGGAAGAGGATTTTTCAGTGGACTAAAAACCAACTCCCCTTGAGATAAATATGATGAAAGGGCTTTTTGATAAATAAGGAGAGAACACCAAAAACTCTTAACTGTGAAGGAAAAGGGAGTGAAAGAGGCCATTAAACCATGGTGGGAAAGTAGCAATCTCAAACACATGAAGGTTCCAGGACGATGAAATAAACAGGTAAAACACAAAAGTATAAAGAGCACAAAGGGTCTGGCTGAGTGGCTCATACCTGTGCTTTGTAAGGCTGAGGTGGGAGGATAACTTGAGGTCAGAAGTTTGAGACCAGCCTGGGCAACATAGTGAGATCCCAGTTTCTGCAAAAAAAAATAAATAAATAAATAAATAAATAAAATAAAATTAGCAGGGTATGGTGGCTCACGCCTGTAGCCCCAGCTACTATGAAGGCTGAGACGGAAGAATCGCTTTGGTTTAGGAGTTCAAGTTTGCAGTGAGCCATGATCGTGCCACCGCACTCTAGTGTGGGCAACAGAGACCCTGTCTCAAAACAAACAAACAAACAAATCCAGAAAGAAAAAAAAAAAGAAAACAATAAGAGTAAAATGACCAATAAATACTCCCATTTACAGTAACCTAGACATGTTAGAGATTCTTTTTCGTAAATGCCTAGCAAGTCTAGAAAGATATGAAATCTCCATATGCTGGAAGCTCAAATAAAACTGAAAATGAAAGCAGTAAATTATCCGAAAAAGAAAATAAATTAGGTGGAAAAGCATTTCCAGGTTATGTTATCTCTCAAAAAAACCATCTAGATTTGCAGATAATGTGACTTGACGTGCTGCATTTTGGAACCAGAACCGGTCAATTGCTTACCTCCTCTTCCTCCAGATCAAAGCAATGCCCTCTAATGCATATCAT
Source organism: Callithrix jacchus (assembly GCF_049354715.1). NCBI lineage: Eukaryota > Metazoa > Chordata > Mammalia > Primates > Cebidae > Callithrix > Callithrix jacchus. The sequence goes on along the minus strand of NC_133510.1, from coordinate 129,795,314 downwards.
TTAAGACTGAGTCTCAGCCTGCCCGTTTGGTCCACTAGAGTTCATAGTCATAACCTCACACTTAGACATCCATGCCTATCTTTGACCTGGAATATAATTAAGATGACAAAAATCCAGGGCCTCGTGTGGCACACAGGTCAGTTCTTCATTAGCTAGAGTGTTACTCTATGGCTGTGATGGAGGAAGTTCTATTATTTAAGGTCAGAAAGTGAGTGACGGACTCAAAACTAGACTCCAACTCCCCAGTGTTATTCAATACATTGGCCTTCTCATTTGCATCCTATTTATTTATCATTTTATCTGGCTAATTAGTTAATTCAATGAACATTAAGTGTCATGTCTGTGCTGTTCACCAAAGATATCCAGGTATGTAAGATACAGTTGCATTTGTAGGAATGTCTGCTTCTAGGACCTGGCTGCCATTTGAAGACGCATTATTTTTTAAAATTGCAATTCAGTCTTCATTTTCATGGTTGGTATATACCAACCAAGCAGAGCACACCAGATGTCATAGGAAGACAGACCCCAGATCTATCTGAAGTTGATCTATATTTAGGTTTTTCTGATTGCTTTCTCTTTGAATGACAGCTGATCACTTAAACTTGTGTGTAGAACAGATGCTTGATTTCTAGTATTTGGCAAAATATAAACTATCTCCTTGCCCTTGATGACAATTTCTCTGATTACAGGATGTGGGATTCTTTTCAAAGGACAGTGGGAACATGTGTATATAAAAGTATAAAATGATGGGAACTAGAGTGGTCCAGGCACAGCTGTTTCACATTGTGTAGGAATTTTATTTTTAAACTTTGTATTTCATCTGTGGGACTTTGAGGTTTGAAATTGGGTTAAGTATCGTGTATGGGAACAAATAAATAGAAAGGTGGAGTGAATGATGTCCTTTGATCAGAGAGAGACAGTGAGTTTGCTCTGTGTTACAGCATCCCGTGCTGTGAATCACCTGTAAGATCAACATCAGGGAAGGCCTGCCAGCCAGTGATTTCAAATTGAGTTAAAAACAATGCAGGAAACCTTTGTGAATTCCATTTCCTTGCTTTGTTCCTGCTTCCAACTGTGGGTCTGTCTGTCCCCACAATACCTGACAAGTATATTAAAAAACAAACAACAAACAAACAAAAATCCCCAACTGATTCTAACTAGAGTCACCCAGGGAGAATTCACTCTGTTCACCCTGGACTCACTTTTATGTGGGGCCATCTTAGCCTTCAAACCACAGTTGTGTTCAATGCAGGTTTTAGCTTTGACCTGCGGAGTTCCTAAAGGGGAAGTCCATTTTCTCTAGAAGGACACTTCTTAGACCTTTTCTTTCTTCATGGTGCATTGATGCGACTAAGAAGTCGACACTGTGTTTTATCACAAGGGAAACCTCCCTCAGCATTCCTGTTGAACCAGGGGCCATTTCCCACATTGAACAGCTTGGATTTTCCCACCTGTGGTTCATCTACTTCATGGACAAGCATGAACCCATGGCTGGATAGGATTTTAAGAGGGCTTTGCTATGAAACAATGGTTATGGTGGTCACCTCACTGAGAAATGCCCCCAGAAGCTCTGCAACAGCGTGCAGGTAACTTGGTTTATACCTTTTAGAATTCAGTAGAAAGAGACAAATTTTGGAGGTGAAGTGGCAAGAGGAGGAAGAAATCATGGGGGTGTCTGCTTTGTGCTAAGCAATAATATCACATTTGTCACCCAGGCTGGAGCAATCCTTTAAGCAAATCTTAAATAAATACATATCAAAATGACACTTTGTCCATACCAGCCTCAAGTATATGTAATTAAAATTGTATCTGTAGTGGTTTACCATTCTCTGGGTAAGAGACTGGTTGAGAGGTGGAAGAAAAAAATATGAACAAAATACAAATGTAACATCGTATTTACATTGTAGTGGAGAATCTGACGGATACTGTGTACTACCTTGAGTTTCAAGGAAAAGCAAATTAAAATAGTTCCCCAGAAATCACAGATTTGTTACACCTTTTTTTTTAAATTCATGATTCAAATATTCCTTCTGAGGTACATCCCTTCCCACAATAAGTAACCCAGTACTTATGTACATTTCATAATAATTTCAGTATGAAGCACTAACAGGTGCGAACTTCTATTTAAACTAGAGGTGAACTTGTGGACAATTGCAACTTTCTCTCAGCCCACAAGCTCTCAACTCCCAACCTTGTGTTTTTTGTGGTCTGAGACCTGAAAACTCATCCCAAATAAATTCACTGTTTAAAAATTGCTTAAGATTTAACACTATATTAGGTCCCAGTTACTCCACATGTCTAGAAATAAAAATCTTGAATTTGAATTATTTAATTGGCAAATCAGACATCTGTGCTGAGATCCCGTCAAGATAAAAATCTATGAACTTTCTTTCATTCATTTATTTCCTATTTTAAATATTTTGGACTGCAGGTTCAGAGTGAATTCAATCATAGGATTTCACAAATATCATGCTATTGCTGTTGGTTTATGTGATGTGCCTCCTTTTTGCTTCATGCTATTTTTTTCCTTCTCTTCACTTCTATTTCCTTTCTGCCCAGGGATACTAATGTGTTTGCCAATTGTCCCAACAAGTGCATACAACATAGGTCTCAAAGTTTTTGTCTGTTTTTAGTATGAATAATGGTGCCTGGACTCTTGTCCTGTTTCTAGAATGTTTCATTTAACAACAATTTTGAGATGTATCCATGCAGCATACGTTCACATGTCTTCAGGTTGTTCAGGGGTACATAAAATCAACATGAAGTCTTAATTCACTCTGGGACCATCACCACATATTGTTTTATAAACCCAAGGAAGTGACAGCCAATGGTAAAATATGAGGTAATCCCCTGGTTTTGGGGAAAGATTGGACCCTTGTTTTTTATGTATCATACATGCAGCCATCTTTGGCCACTGGGATGAGTTCAGAAAATGCTTACTCCCTCCCTGGCTGTAGAGAGAAAACCTTCACCTATCATGTTCTGTCTTCTCAGCTGCAAATATTCCCAGTGGAATGTCTCTTACGTCTCTGCGGCAGTGCTGCTCAGCTTTCTTCCATCATTGCCACCCTCAGCAATCTTCCACATGCTATTTTAATACCCCAAATATGATGTATATATTTTGACTCCTGTATGTATATTTGTGCTGTACACCTAAAAAGTGTAAAGGCCTTTACCTCCCAGGTGACATGGCCCCATTATGTGTGCATTCCTTAAAGCGACTGCTGTGTTTATGGTGTGTCCATCACCAGCAGTAGCTTTCCTCCTTCTTGACGTGAACATCTTTCCAGCGCAATTCAAAATTCACTGCCTTCAAACACCAACTTCCCTTCAGACTCCGTGGAAAACCCAGGGCTTCCACCCACGGCCCCCCGGAGCATTTGAGCTTCATCTCCTCCAGTTCCTGACCTTTCCCTACCTTGGATCACGGCTTTTTCTATGCCGACTGTGTCCTCCTAGAATGTAAGGAGTTCTAGAGCAGAATTACATTTTACGTATTAAAAAAATCTAGTAATGTACTCTTAATTGAAAACAAAATTACCTTCCCTCTGCTCATGTAAACTAATAAACAATACACCATTCTCTAGTTGTTTTATATGGGTTAAGGCATTCTGTCATAAAAGAAAGTCATAACTCTCTTTTATAGTTCTTAATATAAATAAGTGCAAATGTTTCCAATATTGACATATTGATTTGGTGACCTTCTTTCTTTTCTTATTAAAAGGCCACAGCAGAAACACAGACTATCTCATATCTGAAGAAATTTCAGAAAATATTATTTCTGTAGCTTCAGCTGATTCAAATCAAAGTTCTGATTCACTGCATCACAGCCCTTCCCTGAGTCTCTTTGCCTAACAAAGCCTTATCTGAATATTTTCAGATAAATTCTGCTAAAATAAATAATGCTCACCAGATTAGAGTGGTGGGACAATTTATATCCATCTCCTAAAGTTTTTCTTCACTCATAATTATGACGTCTTTTGTGTAATTTAAATAAATACACACACAGGCATGAACCTGAGAATGTCTCTACTGGCAGACACACCCGCTAATAACATGTGTGTTTCATCACGGCCACAGTGAAATCACTGCAGCTTAAGTCAAAGTTATAGAATATTTTCTCCTTGTAAGGGGATTACGAATGAAAGGTAAGTTAAACCCGCAGTAAATCCTGAAAATGGCAACGTGGACTGAATCCTGATCCTCAAAACATGCCGCCTTAGCACTGAGAGCCACGGCTTTATCCATGGCTAGGAATACAAAAGTGGGACAAGATATAGAAAATTAATTTTGAATCAGCTGAAGCTACAGAAATAATATTTTCTGAAATTTCTTCAGATATGAGATAGTATGTGTTTCTGCTATGTGTGGCCTTTTAATAAGAAAAGAAAGAAGGTCACCAAATCAATATGTCAATATTAGAAACATTTGAACTTATTTATATTAAGAACTATAAAACAGAGTTATGACTTTCTTTTATGACAGAATGCCTTGACTCATATAAAACAACTAGAGAACGGTGTATTGTTTATTAGTTTACATGAGCAGAGGGAAGGTAATTTTGTTTTCAATTAAGAGCACATTACTAGATTTTTTAATACGTAAAATGTAATTCTGCTCTAAGTTAAGTGGGAGGTAGGATTAAGTCCATGCAGCATAGTCACCCTTCAGAACACTCATCGGATGTAACAATACCATCCCCATTTTCACATCAGGGAAAAGAAGCCAATCAGATCTAGCCAGGATCTCTTACAGGTGCAGACAGACTGGACCACTTTCGTTTTCAGGACCCCCGGTATGTCAAAATGAAGTATTAAAAAATATGACAAAAGTATATTTTAAATATTTACATTTTAAGAATTCAAATAATTCATACTTCCAATATATTAACAACATGTCAATATATGTATGCTCTTCATGAATTAAAACTTACCTATTAGCCAAATGCACAGGCTATACATCGCCCTTCCACATTCTGACTTTGAAGCTGTCCAGATGAGGGTTGAGGTCCGGGCTCCCTCCCGCTGGGGGATGAGGTCAGTGCAGGCCAGGCTTGTGTCTTCCTTTTATTCCTGATCCCAGGACTGGAGGTCAGATAATGTGGGTGTTACGGTTTGGCTGGGTCCTCACCCAAATTTCATCTTGTAGTTCCATAATTCCCATGTATCATGGGAGTGACCTGGTGGGAGGTAATTGAATCACAGGGGTGGCTCTTTCCCTTTCTTTTCTTCTGGTAGTGAATAGTCTCAGGAGATCTGGTGGTTTTATAGAGGGGAGTTCCCCAGCACACACTCTCCTGCCCGCCACCAGTCATGTAAAATGTGGCTTTGCTCCTGCTCCACCTTCCACCATGATTCTGAGGCCTCCCCAGCCAAGTGGAACTTTGAGTCCTTTATAAATTACCCAGGCTGGAGTATGTCTTTATCAGTAATGTGAAAGCAGACTCATACAGTGGGCTTCTGTTCATGCCTGGCCTGCTGTTCACAACTGACCTTGGGAAGACCTTCCTCCCTCTTTGGGCCTCCGTCTTCCAGTCTGTATCAAAAAGACACAAAATAATCCCTCTCTGTGAATTTAGAAAAATGATCGAAATTTATCAAACTATTGGACTGTATTTGGTCTGCAGATGTATAATGCGTTTTGTTTGGCTGACCTGGGATTTTAGTAATATTAAGCCATTATTTTAAAATGAGGAAATTTTATACAACAATCTGCATTCATAGAGTTTCGGGTAGGACCTAAAACCTGCCACCCTTGTGTCTAGTGTTCACTTCTACATATAGGGCATCTCTGGAGGGAGCTGAGCTCAGCCTCCTCCTTTCAACAGAAGAGAGTTGCTCTGTCCCCAGTAGACACATTACTGACATGCACTGTTTCTCCCTCGCACTGGGGACTAATGTCTGATGCCATTAATCCTCACACTTCAGCTGTGGTTTCCTCCATAGAAAAAGAGGAAAGAGAAATATGTATTGTATCTATGTTTCTATTAAAGTGAGATTTTATTTAAAAAAAGAAAGATTAAGTGAGAGAGCTGCTAATTTCCAAAACAGTGGCCCTGGTGACATTTGACTTTCTAAAATTTTATCTAAGGACATTATAATAATCACCTGAGTCCAAGCATTTTATCTGCAGGCTAAAAACCCCACATCACCAGTTCCCATAGGCTGGACTCATGGGGTTTCTTCTCTTTGTTCAGCAGTCTTGGTAATTCTCACCAAAATGAGTTCTTCTCATTCAATGACAATTAAATAGGCAAATGTCTTTTGTTGAGAGCTGCAGATGAGTTGGAGAAAGAAGATTAAAACATCTGTTTTTCTCATAAGACTTAGTCTTTATTTTGGATGTCCCAGTGAAAATCCAAATAATCCTAAAGCATCTAACAATTATATTTTCAGACATTTACCAGGACTCATTACTTGCCAACACCGGTATTAGGAATTTTTACCTATTATTTAATTTAATTCTCAACACAATCCTGAGAGGTGGGTATTACTATTCCTCTTTGCAGGTGAGGAAGCAGCCTCAGAAACGTGCCCAAGGTCACATGGAAAGTAGGTGGTAGGATGAGGATTGAACACTAGATTAATTAGGGTTATGGTTATGGTTAGGGTTGGGGTTAGGGCTAGGGTTATGGTCAGGGTTAGGGTTGGGGTTAGGGCTAGGGTTAGGGTCAGGGTTAGGGTTGGGGTTAGGGCTAGGGTTAGGGTTCAGGTTAGGGTTAGGGTTAGGGTTAGGGTTCAGGTTAGGGTTAGGGTTAGGGTTAGGGTCAGGGTTAGGGTTGGGGTTAGGGCTAGGATTAGGGTTCAGGTAGGGTTAGGGTAAGTAAGGTCAGTTAGGGTTAGGGTTAAGGTTAGGGTTAGGGTCAGGGTTAGGGTTGGGGTTAGGGCTAGGGTTAGGGTTCAGGTAGGGTTAGGGTAAGTAAGGTAAGTTAGGGTTAGGGTTAGGGTTATGGTCAGGGTTAGGGTTGGGGTTAGGGCTAGGGTTACGGTTCAGGTAGGGTTAGGGTAAGTAAGGTCAGTTAATACTACAAGTGTTTTAATTCTTGTGTCAGAACAAGATTTGCTCAGAGATCCACACGCTCCAGATTGTTGAAGAGTTTCATGCAAAGATGTTTATAATTTTTCTTTTCTTTTCAAAGCAGTCTTTTTATCTTGCGCTACCCCTTTTATTAACCTCCATTGCAGAGATTTTATTTTTCACGCTTCTCATTTCAAGACACTTCCTATTGCCCTAGGCAGCATATTGCATTTTCAAAATTTTATTTTTTTTCTTCCTTTCAGATTCCTTCTTGCATCTCATTCTCTGTCCTGTAGACATAGACACACGTCCTATCTAGGACTTGTAGCCTTGTACAATATGTACTCTTTTTATGGTGGTGGTTTTGTGAATTTGTCTGTGTTACTTATGAATAGGATTAATCTGGAGATTTCTAAATATATGGTTTGTTTTCTTTTCATTTTATCTAAGCCATATTTTCTAAAATGCTTGCCAGGCAAATAGCCAATCGTTTCCAGTCCTCCTCTTAGTCTCCTAAAGGAAAGCATTTCTAGCTTGTTCCTTTGGGATACACTTCTAAGTTTCTCCGTAATGTACTTACAGTGGCACGTGATTAGTGTTTTCAGTGTTAGTCATTGTTTATGCTTTCCCTCTCTAGAAGACTTGCATTAACCTCTCACATACCCCTACCGTCCTTCCTTATCTATGCTTTCCAACCTACGTTACCCCACTGTGGGGGAATTTCCCTCCATACCCCATGTTGTGGGTAAATCAATATTCTGTTGTGGAAATAAAAGAAGATCCCCCAAATGAGAACCAACACGAGCTATCCACTCAGAGCTTGCTGCGGCTAGGGCATCAGGGAGCATCCTTTGCATGTGGCAGGGACTGCCACCCAGGTAGAGGAGTGAGAGAACTTTGAGTGGGGAAAAATAAGGCTTCAGTTGTGCCCAGGTCCCGGGATACTGGCCCAGGAAAGCTGAAGGTGAAGTAACTAGAGAAGGCATCTTACCTAATGGGCTTGGGAGCAGCTTTGGCCTTCTCTGGTTGGTCTTGAACTGGAGGGAAACTGGAAGTCACCCACCACATTCTGACCACTCTGGGCAAATTGCTGTGGAGGCTGCAGTTGGGCTTTCCAGCGCTGGTTGTCGCCGGGGCTGGGCTTTGGGTGGGAGACCTACTGTCACACGAGTTCCAGGTATCCATCGCATATTCAGGCTCATTGTGTATCATTATGCAAATCTTATTCAAGCTGAACCTTATAGTTTCCTATACAGACTTTATTTCCTGAATATTTACTGTTTTGTCTTGAGTTACTAATTATCTCTTTTGTATGCAGGTATGTGTGTGTAGTTTTCCATACACTGATCATTATCTCCAATCTCGGCCATTTGTCAAAGTCTCTTTTTTCTGTTTAGAAATATTAGTTATTTCATTCATGTGGCTTTCCTGAAAGATCCAATTTTGCGTCTTCTGACACACACCTGTTGGACAAATTTGCCATTCTGGGGACCTTTTCATCATCCTGTGGAGACTCCCATTGCCCTTCTCCTGTGTAAGTTCCTCTTTTTAACTGTTTCCATGAATGTCTCTTGCAAGGTTTATTTCCTCTTTTTGTTAAAGCACTTTTTCCAACAATCTCCTGGAAAGGGGTGTGTGGAAAGTAATTTTTGAGACCTTACATACATGGAAAACACCTAGTCTAGCCTATTCTTATTTGCTCCATATTAAAGTTTAACATAAAATCAATTTCCTTAACAACTTGGAAAACATTGCCCTATTGTTTTTGACATTTTGATGTTGCTTTTGAGAAGACCAAAGACAATGTAATTCTTGTTGTCATTCTGGTAATAGAAATAAAGACTCGGAATTTTAAAATTCAACTTTTCTATCCCCTGATCACTGGCAGGTGAGAAGAACTAATGGGAGAAACACAGTAATGACTTGGAGGGTTTTCTTCTTCTTTTCTTAGCTTATGTGAAACTTGTTTAGAAACCTTGACAAGTAAGAATTTCCTAGTAGGAGTGGCGATGGGTGGAGTGGGGTTGATCTATCTGCCTCTTTTTACAGAAACCAGTTTTTTTCCCTTTGGTCACATATCATGTGTAACATCTGAGATCTATGGTCAGGGGTATTTGAGGGCCAGAGGGGCTTTGGGCAGGACAGGAATATACTGAGACAAAGAGAAATTTGGGGAAATGGGGGGGACTGAATTGTCTTGGTGGGGAAGGGTGGATGGCTCATCAGAACTTAGCATCTCTTTAGTCTTTGGAAGTTCACAGTTCTTCTAACTGCCTCCAGTTTTCTGATATCACTGTGCTCTATTTGTTCTCCATTGTCCTGTGCCTGTTGTAGAATCTTCCTATCAGGAAGTCCACATCCTTCCATCCATTTATCAGATTACTGTAATTCCTCTCTATTCCAGCTTCACATCCTTCAATCCATTTATTTTCCTCTCTATTCCAGGTTGTCTAGTTATTTTCTTGTTGTGGACCACATCATAGTTTGCCAAAAGCTTTTTCTACATTTACGTAAGTAAATATATTTTTTCTTTAGTGCATATAATTCTGCGTCTACTTATTTCCTTTGACATGACAGTGAGCACATTTATGAATACTATGCACTAGCCATCGGTATATTACATGTTTATCTTTCTGCACAGCATAATATAATGTTGTGAAGATGCAAAGGCTGCCTTTTTCTCACCGTCTTCTCCTTAGTCGCAGCCTTCCTGACTTTTTCCTGCAGGGCCTTTAGAATACATGATGACCATAGAAATTAAATGATCCATCTCATAGAACTTTTTCTTAGAGATGCTCGCTTTCCCATGTAAACATATTTGATTACCTGGCTGGAGAAGCCTTTTTTCCTTTGGTTATGAGAATCCATGCTAAATGCAAAAGAACGGTGTACGGTTTACCTGGCAAACAGAAAATGAAATCCACACACAAGTACAATCAGTTAAATCTAGGAGGCCCAACAACGTATTTTAGGGTCTATGTTAAAAATAATTTAACGGAAAGGTTAATATCAGATATCGTTATTGGATTGGCCAGAGGCAACTTTAGGGAAAAGAACGAGTGGGGTTTCTGGGATAATTTATGAATCATTCACTCATATGGGTGTTGTGGGAGCATAAAAGGTAAAGGCATCATCCCAAGTGCCAGAGATAAAGAATAAGGTAGATGCCATCTATGTCTTCACAGAGCTTACCCTGGAATGGCAAAAACAGATCATACAAATATTAAATAAAATATGTCCAATGTTAGGTGAGGTAGCTCTAGAGTACACAGCAGAGGACCTGCAACACGCAAGGCTTAGGAGAGGTGGCCCTGAGGTGGTGGGTTTTTAGCTGAGACCAGAGTCTGAGGAGAAATGGGAGGATATTAGTCACTGGGAATCACCTGTGCAAAGTCTCAGAATTCAGAGAAACTGACTTGAGACTAATCTGAGGAAGCAGACAGGAGAGAGATAATGAAAACTCACACTAGGAAGTCTGGATTTTACCCTACAGGCAATGGAAATCATTACAAACTATTTTTCAGGATGATGAAATGATAAAAAAAAATCTTGTTTTAGAAAAATCATTCTGGTTGTTGTGTCAAGAATACATGAGAGTGAATGAGAGTTGAGGGGCAGAGAACTTTGACTATTTTAAAAATTCAGGTAACAGATGATGGTCACCTGAATTTGTGTTAGAGTGGTGGGCATGGAGATAAATTAATGGGGTCAAGAGGTATCAGGGAGATAGAATTAATTGGACTAGACATTTGGCTGGGAAAGAAAGAAGGGAAAAAGAAAAATAAAGAACAGTTCCCACATTATTCTCAGTGCCTAGTGAATAAAAAGTTTCCATTTGTTTCCTGTAGAGACTGCTGTTGGGGAACCAGCTTTGGAGAAAGACGATGATCTGATGATCGCTGTTCTGAGTTACTTGCCTCTAAGTTCTCTGACAACTTCCACGTGTAGATATTTGCCAGAGTGGTGGATGTGTGGGTCAGAAGGCAAGAAAAGAGGGCTAGGGTGGAGGCATAGAAATAAAAGCCATCAAAATTAGACAGCAGTGGAAGTCCTGGACTGGTTAGTCTCAGTCAGCCCAGCAAGTAGAAAGAATTTCTTTTCTTTTCTTTTTATTGTACTTTAAGTTCTGGGGTACATGTGCAGACCTTGCAGGATTGTTGCATAGGTACACACATGCCATGGTGGTTTGCTGTCTCCCCAACAGACCCCAGAGTGTGATGTTCACCTTCCTGTGCCCATGTGTTCTCATCGTTCAACACCCATCTATGAGTGAGAACATGTGGTGTTTATTTTCTGTTCTTCTGTCAGTTTGCTGAGAATGATGGTTTACAGATTCATCCATGTCCCTGTACAGGACATGAACTCATTGTTTTTTATGGCTGCATAGTATTCCATGGTGTATATGTGCCACATTTTCTTTGTCCAGTCTACCGTTGGTGGGCATTTGAGTTGGTTCCAAGTCTTTGCTATTGTAAACAGTGCCGCAATGAACATACGTGTGCATGTGTATTTATAATACCCAGTAATGGGATTGCTGAGTTAAATGGAATTTCTATTTCTAGATCCTTGAGGAATTGCCACACTGTCTTCCACAATGGTTGAACTAATTTACACTCCCACCAACAGTGTAAAAGCGTTCCTATTTCTCCACATCCTCTCCAGCATTTGTTGTCTCCAGATTTTTTAATGTGCTTATTTAACAATGTTTTTATCTAGGGCTTATGTTGAAACTGATGCACTGTTTCTTGGGTAAATCCGAAGAATATGCATTTCAATATGTTTCCAGGTGGTGCTTATAGACACTAACTTGTGCAAGCTATTCATTTTGAAGAGGAGAAAATAAACCCAGAGATGGTGTCCCAAAGAGTCAGTCATTGAAAGGCATGTGGAAGATGAGGATCCATCAAATGGATTAGGATGGAGCAGGAAAAATGCAAGGGAAGAAATTCCATAAATGTGTGAAACAAAAATAGGACAGTGTTTAAAGAAGGATGGCATTATTAACAATGTCAAATCCTTTCATGGGCTCGGTCAAAATAAAAAACATATCCTCGGTTCAGCAAGATGGAGATTTTACTAATCTTGTTTTCTTTAAAGAATTCTCACTCTGTCACTCAGGCTGGAGTGTGGTGATGTGATCTCAGCTCACTGCAACCTCCATCTCCTGGGTTCAAGTGATCTTCCCACCTCAGTCACCCTAGCTGTGATTACAGGCACGCACCACCATGCCCAGATAATTTTTGTATTTTTAGTAGAGATGGGATTTTGCCATGTTGGCCAGACTGCTCTTGAACCACTGACCTCATCTGATGCACCTGCCTTGACCTCCTAAAGTGCTGGGATTACAGGTGTAAGCCACCACAGTTGGCCCAGTTTTACTAATCTTAAGGCACAGTTTCAGTGGTGTGAAAGGAACCAAAAGAGACTGCAGTGGATTGAGTGCATTGGGAATGATCAGGGAAAAGGGGTTTAGAAAGTTAGGCTGAGAAGGGGAAGAGGGAGAGGAGATGGCTAACAGAGAGTAAGAGAGGTTGATTCTCCTTAATTTGGAAGTGGCTTCAGTTTATTCAAACCTTAATGAGAAAAAGCCATTAGGAAAGGAGAAAATGGAGAGAAAGGAACAATACGAATAGTACAGGTCTCAGCGAGTCCAGAGAGATGGACCAGAGCATCCGTGGACGCACCTGTGTGAGAAAACCATTTTCTGCTATAGATATGGATACAAAACCTTTCCTTCAAATGTTCTATGGGAAGCAATATCCGGTTACAGGTATTCCATGTTGTTGGTGGCTACATAAATATGTCTTCATCTTTCATAGTAAACCTAAAGTATTATTTTATAATATTTCAAAACCAATCCTTGATGACCCCAACAATTTGGATTTCCATATTGGAAAACAGAACCAGGTATATGTATAGGTACCTTTTACCTGGAATATTGTACTTCATCTGCCTAAATTAAATTGTGATGCCTGAAGACCTAATTTTGACATGTTTAAGGCTGTCAGCAGACACCAATCAGAATTATGCAGCAACAAATACAAATCGAACGAATGTTGGACTTGCTTCTTTCCTTGGTGAGTATTTGTCTTGTTAACACGTGTTTGACGGATTCACAGGAATACTGCTGTTAAAGTGTATTTCTTTCCCTGCCACTTTCGATACCTCTTTTCCTCCTCGGCAATAATAATTTGCAGTTCGAGGTTTGCCAGGGCAAACCGTGCCCCGTGTGAAACTTCAAGCGCCTGCGTTTTGATTGTAGGTTTTTGGGAAGAGTGGTAGTTATTTGGGGTGGTAAAGGGGATTTGAGTGAGGACATGAAGCTCTTATTTCTGTTCTCTGCAGTTACTCCAGGTTGAGAAGCCCCAAGTTACCTGCAATTTATCAGTTGCCAAAGAACATGTTCCACTCCCTGACACATTAATGTGCCCCATATGTCAGTGCTTGGTTTATAGATGGTTTGTCCTTTTTTATTTTTTATCTCATGTGAATGTGAGTTGATGTCAGAAACTACTTTTTTCTCTCTCAGTTTTGCATCAACACTTGAAAAAGGTCCCAAACACACACACACACACACACACACACACACACACCTTCACTATCCGGGCTGGTAACCAAATGCACGAGGCAGGTTGGATTAAACCAATAAGTATTAATTTTGCTTGCTCTGCTTCCAAGTCACATAAGTGCCAATTATGAGACCCTTTAAATGCTCTTTGGGGGTAAGCCAGTTGGCATTGCTAAAAATGAATGATGGGTACATAGGGATTCATTATTCTCTTCTTTCTGCTTTTGTGTGTATTTGCAATTTTCCATAGTAAAAAGTAAAAAAATAAAATAAAATGCTTGGGAGCCAAACTATCCAGTCACACACCGTCTGCACCTGGCTACACAAACTACTTTGCAATTCCCAGAAGGAGCTCTGAGATTGAGACACCGGATCTCATGCCTTTTTTCTGCAGTGTTATTTGTGTGATTGTCATGGGCTGGGCCCCCTGGATCTTTGCCTGTTGAGGAGACAACATGACAGAAGGGGAGGACCACAGGCGTCGGAACTGAAAGTTGTCATGGGTATGAGTGCTCCTCTCACTACTGGCCATGCAGCTTTCAGACAGTTACCTTTCTCCTAACCTAGGTGTTCTTATCAGCAAACAGAATTTACAGATGATATATGGACAAAGTAACCTGATGTTTGCAAATATAACTCACAAACTCTGATTGACTTTATAAAAGCTGGTTATGATTCAATCAAAGTAATTATACACACTATTAATATATGCCAGCTAACCACTGTGAGGCATGATGATGGGTCATCTGTGGCATCAGGAAGAAGAATTGCTGGATGAACAATTTCTTGTTTATAAATGAAAAAACTGGGGGTCAGAAGGGTGAAGCACATTGAACAAAGACACTAAACAGTGCTTGCCAAGGCCAAATTTGAAACAAACGTGTCCCACACCTGCTTGTCACCTGATTCGGCACAAGCCGCCAGCGACAGACAGAAACTCTGCTGTAAATTTTCAAACCAGTCTTTGACCCAGAAACATTACCTCTACAGGATGCAAATTCCATTTAATCCAAGTTGAGAGAAAGGAAACTTCACCGCGTCTTTCAGACTAGACGACCCAGGCCTATGGGATTTCCACTTCGTCAAAACGCCTGAGAGGCCTGTGGGTTGATGGCAAAGTTGGCCACGGCCTTCCTTTTTCCCCAAGTTCTCTGCTCCCAGCCCCCACCTGCGTGGGCTGCCGGAGGTATCAGTGCTGGAAGATGGGCCTTGGAAACAGAACCCACACAGAACGTAATGACTAAGTAACCAGACCTGTACTAGTCATGACTTGCAAACCTGGGATCGACGACTTGCCATTTTTTAAGATTCCTTTATATTTTCTTTGCATTATTTTTTATTTTGTTAATTCTCTTTTTTTATTGCATTTTAGGTTTTGGGGTGCATGTGCAGAACATGCAAGATAGCTGCATAGGTACACACGTGGCAGTGTGATTTGCTGCCTTCCTCCCCTTCACCCACATCTGGCATTTCTCCCCATGCTGTCCCTCCCCAACTCCCCACCCCGTGCTGTCCCTCCCCTATTCCCCCCAATAGACCCAAGTGTGTAGTGCTCCCTTCCCTGTGTCCATGTGTTCTCATTGTTCATCACCCGCCTATGAGTGAGAACATGCGGTATTTCATTATCTTACATTTTCAAGATTTGCCTTAGTTGTTATGACCCTAAATTTGTGGGCTTTTGCAAATAAGTGTATCTACATAGACAAACATTACTCCTTTTGTTCACCAAGGTCAATACAGCCTAGAAGAGAATGATTTACAGGGACTTGGAAAACAAACAGGGGAAGTTTTAATAAGGTTTCCAGTGAAGTCTGATACAACGTGTCTGAATTTATGCCATTTCAATATATTAGATACAAAAAGAACATCACATTCCTTTGAGGGAATATACCTTTTATTTCTGGATTTTGGTTGAAAGCCTAATAGAAAATAAATTGTCAAATGTGGGGAGCTGGTAAATCTCATTAAATTGAACTGGGAAGTTACAGACAGCGTTAAATAATTCACTTTCATCAAGAGAAAAGAAGAAAACATCAGCAAAGAAACTGTGCATCTTTCTGCTTTTCAAATGCTTGCGTTTGATTGTCTTCTTCAGATAAATATTCATATGAAATGCTTTTCTTCGTCACTTCTGCAAATCACTCTCCAAAAGCCTTTTCTTTTCTTTCCTTGTTTTGAAGTGAACTGATACAAAGAGCGATGAAAACCTCTCCAGCCGCCTCCGATGGTGACTGGATCTGCTAGGAGCTGCAAGTGATATTAGTAACTTCTGTCAGGCTTAATTACAGTTTTCTTACAGTGTTATTTATTTACTTATTTATTTTACTTTTTTTAGCTTTTATTTTTTTGAGACAGAGTCTCATTCTGTCGCCCTGGCTGGAGTGCAGTGGCACAATCCCCGCTCACTGCAGCCTCTGCCTCCCAGGTTCAAGTGATTCTCTTGTCTCAGCTTCCCAAGTAGCTAGATTACAGGCCGGCACCACCATGCCCGGCTAATTTTTGTGTTTTTAAATAGAGATGGGGTTTTACCATGTTGACCAGGCTGGTCTCAAACTCTTGACCTCAAGTGATTTATCCTCCTCAGCCTCCCAAAATGCTGGGATTATAGGCATGAACCACTGAGCCCAAAGTGTTTTTCATTTACATGACTCTCACCATTGGAAACATTGCTCAGATTGTTTGCATAAATAATGAGTCAACAATTTCCCTAGATAGAGTGCCTAAATAGCTAATTAAGGGTAGTCTTGTTTTGGCACTTACGTCTGAGTCAGAATATGCAGCTTTGGTGATTTACAGAATTAGGGTCTCTCTATGAAGTCAAGTCTTGAGATACAATGTCTCCTCTGCAGAAGAGGTTAATCTGAAGCAAACAGGACTAGGTGTCCTGGGCACTAAAGAAGCAGTGTCTCGTAAGCCCCATGGAAACCCAGCAAGAGGAGTTGCTTGTGCCATGAGGTCTGACCACGGGCTAACATCAGCCCTTTGAGTCTCCATTAGTCTGTTTCTGGGTACGAGTAATTGGCCCATTGCACTATGGAGGTTGTTGAATTCAAAATGTAGAATTACATATGGTCCGAACAATAGATTGTAATAATTCATTCTTTTTCTTGAAGAGATGGATGTAAGTAAAGTCAGAGGTTGACTTGTTTAGGGACATTTTTTTCTAGGTAGGTGAAAGTTGAAAAGACCATTGGCTATAATTCCCAAAGGTCTCATGCAATGAGACCAAAATTGCCCAGAAATTTTTGTCATGGGGAGTCTGGTGATGATGCCATGCCCAGCAGTCAGTAAGGGCAGGGGCAGGGACCACTGTTTGGAATAACCTAAGGGTCACATTAAAATAAGTATGCCCAGAAGTAACAGTCACAGCAAAGAGGAAAGCCATTATGAGTGGATACCGGACATATAGAAACTGAAAGGAAGAATGAGTGTAATAAGGCAGGTGAAAACAAAGCAGGATTTAGACAAGGATCTTGGTTCTACAGGTTGGGAGGAACAGTCTGCTGTCTAAAGTCGTACTGTGATACTCTAGAGGATCTTTGAAAACTTCATTTTCATGCCTTTTACTGAAGTAGCCTCCATATCATGTAGAATTCTGAATTTCTACACTAAGTTGCAAACTGTGAACGCATTGCTGTATTTGTTCTTAGCCAGATGTCATATGGTCACTTCCAAAAGGGGTTCCAGGGAGTTTATTCCTCACACCTCTTCGGGCCAATGGATTCTCCTGATTGAAGATCACGAAGGGTCTGTTTAGAAAGATGTTGTGGGAAGGTAACCTGAACCTGTTGACTATGGGACTGTCATGTCCGTGTGCAGCAAAGAAGAGTCTTGTATCAGAGGTGAAAGCCCTATTTAAATGAAACTTCTAGTTATCAAGTCATAGGGGGACGACTCACATGTCCTTGAAGGAGTGGACCAAATAGACATTGGCTAAATGATCTCAAAGTTTTCTGAGAATTTTGTTATTTTTAACTCAAGAATGCCATTGGTCATTTGGAGCTTACATGGACTCACCTCAAATTCTTTCTTGCAAGATCCAAAAACCCTCTGTTGGTTTTTGGATGGCATTTTAACTTAAGAATGCCACTGGTCATTCTTTAGCTAAATAACCTTTCCATCTTTCATCCTTTCAATCTTTACAAATGGGTAGGGATGGCAATATCAATGTAGTTTTTGAATGCGTGGTGATGCCTTCCTGGGTTCTTTTATAGTAGTTGCTGTGAAGTGTGTGCCTCAGCCATTTGATGTAAAAGTTGGTGTGCAACAGGTTGGAAACACAAAATCTAGTCACTTTTATCGACAATTAGGGCTTTAGCTATTCAGCTACAAATCTTTCCTACATCCTGATAATAGAAATACAATAATAATGCATACTTAAGTCCCATGTAGAGTGGAAGGAAGCTGGATAAAATTTAACAGGTGTTCAAGGGAGTTTTGAGGCTTTTGTCCCTGGTTAGGTCCCTCTTTTTCAGTGTATTTGAATATTCTATTTTTGAAAGTTGACACATGACCCCCAGATAACCTCAGCGATCTCTTTAAAGTTTTCTTATCAATCTTCACATAAGATAATAACCTATCTGCCTGCATCATGCTGAGCAGTTTCATGAAGACACTTAGCTAATATCCCTGACAAATTGTTACCGGAAAGCGTTCCTGATCCAGACCCCAATAGAGGGTTTTTGAACCTCGTGAAGGAAAGAATTTGGGGTGAGTCCGTAAAGTAAAGTGAAAGCAAGTTTATTAACCAAGCGATGAAGTAAAAGAATGGCTACGCCTGAGACAGAGCAGCACCAGAGGCTGTGAGACTGAGTATGCTTAGGGCTGCTTCTCGATTATATGCTGAACAAGAGGTGGATTACTCTTGAGTTTTCTGGGAAAGGAGTGGTCAATTCCTGGAATTGAGAAAGAGCTCACCCCCTTCTCAGCCTTATAGGATAACCTCCTGATGTTGCCATGGCATCTGTGAACTGTCATGGTACTGGTGGGAGTGTCCTTTAGCATGCTAGTGCGTTATAATGAGCAGCGAGGACGACCAGAGTCACTTTTATAATGGGATTTGGCTGGCTTCTTTGTGGCAACCTGTTTTATCAGCAGGGGCCTTGTGACCTGTATCTTGTGGAGACCTCCAATCTCATCCTGTGACTAAGCATACCTACCCTCCTGGGAATGCAGCCCAAAGGCCTCAGCTTTATTTTACCCAGTCCCTGTTCAAGATGGAGTCACTCTGGTTCAAACGCCTCTGACAAAAACATCTGATGCCACTAAGCAGCTGTCTCAGGAGAGCCAAAGATTTTATGAGGGCAAGGTACAACCTGTTTGTTTTTCCCATTTTCTCCTTTAAAAATCAGGGACTAAACATTGATCGCTTACAGTCGTTAGCAGAAAGGGGTCCCAGTCCACACCCCAAGAGAGGGTTGGTTCTTAGATCTCCACACAAGAAAGAATCAAGGCAAATTCACAGAGTACAGTGAAAGCAAGTTTATTAAGAAAGTCAAGGAATAAAGAATGGCTACTCCATAGGCAGAGCTCAGCGTGGGATGCTCAGCTGCTTATACATATTGTTATATATTGTTACTTCTTGACTATATGCTAAACAAGGGCTGGATTCTTCATGAGTTTTCCAGGAGAGGGGTGGGCAATTCCCAGAACTGAGGGTCCCTCCCCTTTTTAGACCATATAGGATAACTTCCTGGCATTGCCATGGCATTTTTAAACTGTCACAGGTGCTGATGGGAGTGTCTTTTAGCAGCTAATGCATTATCATCAGCGTATAATGAGAAGTGAGTGCAACCAGAGGTCACTTTCGTTGCCATCTTGGCTTTGGTGGGATTTGGCCCACTTTCCTACCACACGGTGTTTTATCAGCAAGGTCTTTGTGACCTGTATCTTGTGGCTGACATCCCATCTCATCCTGTGACTTAGAACGCCTAACCTCCGGGGAATGCAGCCCAGTAGGTCTTAGTCTTATTTCACCCAGACCCTATTTAATACAGGGTCGCTCTGGTTTGAATGCCTCTGACACAATGACCACTCTGAATTTTTCCAGGGATTTATTACTTGATAATTTACTTAGAGTCATAACCTTAAGGTTAAGGCTGACCAGTTAACACCAGGATTGGTAGAACTGCTTATTTAGATTCCATATGATCTCTGCTTTGTATGGGTCTCATTTTTTACAATGAGTAAGAACCTTATTTAGGAGGATAGCTTATACTACCCCCGAAAAGTAACTTAATATTTGTATATGTGTCTTCCTCTGTGATCTTTGATTTTGGCTAATGGACAAGTTCTAGTGAGTGTATTAAATTAGGCTGTTCTGGCTAATTTCACCTCAAATAAAGGAATGTATTCTCAGTAATAGCCTGAATTCATGGTAGCATATCCTGTGAGATAACCATCTTAATTTTCGTGGTATAATACATCAATAAGTAATATTGGGTCAGGGTTTTCAATGGGAGGTTTTTTTTTTTTTTTTTTTTTTTTTGAGACGGAGTTTTGCTCTTGTTACCCAGGCTGGAGTGCAATGGCGCGATCTCGGCTCACCACAACCTCCGCCTCCTGGGTTCAGGCAATTCTCCTGCCTCAGCCTCCTGAGTAGCTGGGATTACAGGCTCGCACCACCGTGCCCAGCTAATTTTTGTATTTTTAGTAGAGACGGGGTTTCACCATGTTGACCAGGATGGTCTCTGTCTCTTGACCTCGTGATCCACCCGCCTCGGCCTCCCAAAGTGCTGGGATTACAGGCGTGAGCCACCGCGCCTGGAATTCTTTCCATTTTTAGGAAAAAGGAGGATATTTCTGATGAACAATAGTGGTGAAAGACCTTAACGTATTCTCCTCTCAAAAATAAATGACCGGTATCGTACAAAAAGTGAGAGGGAAAGCGATGGAGGAAAGAATCCACCAGACTTCATTTTCTAGGCCAGGCCATTTCTCAAAAGCCTCCCTGCTGAATGTTTTACTTTTTCAAGTTGTGTTAAAATCGCTGTCTTAATGTTTGCTCAGAATTTTTCCGAAGGAATCGGATGACAAGGACATTGAACTCTCTTTGCATATTCGGCTGCCCACAGCTACCCAGTGCTCCCTTAGGCCTTTAATCTGCATATGAAAGAGACCCAGGCAGGAGCAGGGAGAGAAGGGAAGGGCCCTCTTGCTCTTTGTCTAAGCGTTGAATGTGCTTCTGTGGGGGCAAGGGCATCTGGGGCTGGGGCGCCAGTCACCACATTTTGACCTTGTGTGGACTCCTCTCCTGGCCCAGACAAGGGCTTCACAAGGTGAGGACCCTGCTCTCGGCCTTGGCCACTACTGAATCAACCTTTGAAAAAATCGTAACAGAAAATTACTACATTGAAAGAGCCAACAAATTCCATCTTGCTTCTAGCTTCCAAACTGTCATTGCTCATTCCTGGGTATGACCAGACTAAATGTAGGAGAAATTCAGTTTATAGTTTAACTTTAAAACAAAGACTATAGCAGACCTTTCCCAAAACAAATCCCCTTCCTGCCTGGGCACTAAGCTGTCTTTGCAGGACTAACAAATTAACTACAGGATTAGAAATGATGATCTAGGGGTTATACAGCTACAAGTTTCTGACCCTTTCCAAACTTCTCCTGGAGATAACATCACTATTGTAAAACCTAAGATGAGTGCTTGAGATATTTTGCAGGCCTTGTACTTGGTGGATCAGCTGTTAAGGCCCAGATCTATAAACTGGCTGGTCTGACCTTGTGTCCCCCACCCAGAAACTGACTCAGCACAGGAGGTCAGCTTCAACTCCTTATGATTTCATCTCAACCCAACCAACCAGTACTCCCCACTTTCCAGCCTTTTACCCACCAAATTTTCCTTCAAAACTCTGACCCCTGCATTTTCTGGGAGACTGATTTGAGTAATAATAAAACTCCAGTATCCCCATACAGCTGGCTATGCATTAATTAAACTCTTTCTCTGCTGCAATTCCCCTTTCTTGGTAAGTTGGCTCTTTCTTGACTTCGGACAACCTGTAGGACAGTTGGTTACACCACGAAATGTGGAACAGAAGGTCATGGGCTCTAGTCCCTGCTCTGCTACTCACTCAGGTGTGTAAGTATCTCAGCTTCCACCATAACTTGGAGTTTTTCTGCAGCACTCAGTCATTCACTAAAGTTGTGTTTGTTGAGCACGTACTGAGTACTCACGAAGCCGGTCCTCCAGGAGCCCACAGCTTAGCAGCAAAGAGAGACGTGAACAAGAGCAACCGTTGTTGTGATTATCAATGTGGGGACAGTCATAGCCTCCTCACTTTCTCAGAATAACAAGTCTTTTTGCAAAGCCAACTCCAGAGTTGAAACTGCTCCTCTTCTCAGGGCTTCCATTTCTGCTGCCCCCAACTCAGAATTGGGGCCCCTCAGCCTTTGCATGGATGCAGGGAGTTGCAGTTTCAGGAAATAAAGATCACTATAAGACCCACTGTCTCCAGAGACTTCTATCAGTGCCCCGATGAGGCCATTTTTATTCTTGGGAAAGGCCCCTCGCAGGTGTTCATGACATTTTTGTTAAACATTTAGTAGTGTTTCAACAATTACTTCAACGAGGTGAGTGGGAAACAAGAGAAAAATAAAAGAAGAGAGGCTTGAAAATGAAGATGTCTATTTTAAAAAAATCTAAATTTGTATTCAACCAGAAAAATATTGAGATTGGTACTAGCAAAAAGTAAGCTGAAAATGTAAGGTCCAGGCACTTTATTTCACATTCATTCTCTCCAATGTGCCTGTTACTTCCACTTATAAGCCAACTTTAAAAACTTAGGGATTATAACGGAGAGCAAGATAATTTCCATTATGAAAAACAGCAACGACAAAATCCAAAATCACGACTTGCAAACTTGTTTGTGATAGTAATGATTATTCAGCCATCCCAAATTCCACATAATGTAATAAAAATGGCTGTGAGTTGACACTCAGTGGAAATGCATATGTATAATTAGATTCATTAAATTCAAATCTGGATTTCAATAACACTAGACTAGAAGAAACATGCTTATTTTCCAAATCTTACTCTTTAAACCAGCTTCATTTAAATGCAATCTCTTTTTAAAAATATCTTGGTCATTTTAATATTGAAATTAATAGGAAAAACAAGTAATTTTATATGAAGCTTTTCAGAAAGCCCTTCATACCTGGTCTGCTTGTAGCTATGAATGTAAAATAGTGTTTTAGAATTTCATCAGCTGAATGAGCAGAACAGATTTAAATGCATGCATAATTATTTTACATAGTACATCTGGTAGCTTTGATTTCTCACACTGGAGTTACTTAATTCTCTTTTTTGTTTTTTTTTTTTCAATTTAGGATGGGTTTATTAGGATATAATCCCATCATAAATCAAGGAGCAACTGTATATCACTTTGTGTTTCTAATGTAGATTGCATTTCCCCATGTAATTCTAGGTCTAGCCACATAAGCATTTCTAAAACTTAAGTGCAAAGTATGTTGGAAATATTATACCAGTGGAAGAGGAGACTTCAAACTGATGATGTCATATGCTCTCAAAGACACCATGGCTGTTTGATGAATTACCAATATGTAGTTGAGAGATTGCAAACTGGCGGTTTTCAGATAAAATCTACCCTATATTATTTTCCTCTTAAAATTCTCTGTGTTTAAATTTAATTTTAATTAATTACCAACATTTTCTAATAGTGGGATCTCAGGTAAACATTAATATTCTACCCCTCTCTGCTTTTTTTAGAATATTTTCTCACCCTTGACCAGAGTCCTGTAGGGAAACAGTCGGCCTCAGCTGAGAATGCACCTTTCGACCCTGTAGGAGCTTCGAAGTTCAGCGCGGTCCCTGTGGTTCCCCACACCTCACACTTTACCGCTTGCTTTTCACTCAGGTATTGGAGCTTATCACCTAAGATTTTAGAGCTTGTTGTGCTAGGCTACCATCTGAGCTCATTCAGAACCAACCCAGTGCACAGTGTGCCTGTATGCTGCTTCCTACAGTAATTTATAACAGTGTAGAATGTTTGAAGAATGTCGAAGAGTTTTGAGTTTTCTTTACCACTGATGTCAATAAAATCAGAAGCAGAAGCTGCTGCCCAGTTTCTTTCTTTCTTTTTCATTTTGTTTGTTTTGAGATGGAGTCTCACTTTGTCACCCAGGCTGGAGTGTAGTGGTATAATCCCTGCTCACTGCAGCCTCTGCCTCCCCAGCTCAGGTGATTCTCCTGCCTCAGCCTCTCAAGTAGCTGGGATTACAGGCATGCACCACCACACTGGGCTAACTTTTGTATTTTAAGTTGAGATGGGGTTTCACCATGTTGGCCAGGCTGGTTTTGAACTCCTAACCTCAGGCGATCTACCCACATTTTGGCCTCCCAAAGTACTGGGATTACAGGCGTGAGCCACTGTGGATCACCTGAGGTCATGAGTTCAAGACCAGCCTGGCCAACATGGCAAAATCCCATCTCTATAAAAAATATAGGTGGTATGAGCCTGTAATGTCATCTATTTGGGAGGCTGAGGCACAAGGAACCCAGGGGGTAGAGGTTGCAGTGAGGTGAGATCACGCCATTATACTCCAGCCTGGGCGACAGAGCAAGACTCTGCCTCTGGGGAAAAAAAAATTGAACTCAAGTGCCTGGAAGCGAGTGTTGTCTAACGGGAAAGAAATTGAAACACTGGGAGTCTTGTGAAACATTATTAAAGTCTCACTCAACTGATATTGGCCCAGAGTGTCATTTTAAAACACAAACTGATGTGCCTACCTGGAGTCTATTCAACACAGTTACTGGGTATGTTGCATATCTGTCCTACTTTGGGGGACCCTCAACATAGTTTGAATACTGTTCCTACGTCTTGAGTAATTTCTCACTTCACAGAAATCTACACACATTTATTCTGCACCTTTGGTAAACTCAGCATAGTGTTAAATCCCTAACGAGCTCAATGCCAGTCAAGACCTAGTCCCTGACAAGAAAGCCTCAACCAGGTAAGGACCTCTAGGTATTGTTTTTTGTCGTCAAATCAGCCTCAAATCCTGCTCCCATCATAAGCAGCTGTTTCTGAAAATAAAAATTATATCTGGTATAATGGTCAAGAATGCAAATTCTGGAGCTAGACTGCCTTGGCTTACGTTTCAACTTTAATGGCTTAACGACTCAATCTCTGTGTTTCTTCTTCTGTAAAATGGGATGGATGACATTATTACTTACTTCACAGGCTTGGTGGGAGGGTTAGGTCTAAGAATATTTGCACAGCATTCTATCTGTGTCTGGAGCCATAGCAAAGAAGCAATAGCAAGCCCCACAGTATGGTCGGTAAAGGGCTGGGAGCATGGGTCCAGTCTGTTTACAGAATGCCATGCAGCCAGGGCGAGCACAGAATGAGGAAATATTGGAAAATGTGCATGCGTGTGCATGTAAAACCAAAATGAGTTGCAGAAAGATCTCAGGACTGGGCCAGTGTGGGCAGGGAGGAGCTGCAGGGAGGCCTTTAGCAACAGCCCTTCCTGACTGTAATTTCTCTTGGTGCTTTTAATAATGATAGACACAGCTTCCTTCTGGACCAGAGAAAAATGGGACTGGAATGCAAGCAGAATGCAGGTGCTGATTTAACATGTCCTTGCATCTGAGAGCCTTTGCCCGTCTTTAAGAGCCTCCTGTGGAGAAGTTCTACTACCAAAAACAAAGAAATGAAAGGGAATGTGACATTTTTGTTGAGACAAGGAAGAATGGAGTTTACTGAGGTCTCTGTGTCCTTTCATAGCCTGGGTTTTAGAAATGGAGGAGACATGACTTAGGTGTGTGAAGCTTGATTGCTGCAGATGGACTGAAGTGGCTAAGTGGCTAGATAAGGACTCATTAGGGATGCCAACCTCCTGTTAAATAGAAAAAGAAGTGAGATTAATGGAGGCAAAAATATATATATGAGCCTTTATATTTCATTTTTAGTGTTCTGACCAAAATGAATAAAAATGACAGCTTCTTCCTTGGCGATATCTGAGCATTTGGATCATTTCCTTCTGACCTGTGTCTTCTCTTTATTCCAGAGCCAGTCCTGCACTTCTCTTTAAAGCTCCTCAACAGTGGAAGTTGGGAGGGAAGGATTTCCAGCCAGAAGGAATAATGTGAGCGCAGGTATGGCTACACAGACCACCAAGAAGTAAGGAGAGAAACCATCGTGGAAGTAAAAGCCTTCGTCTCCAACATGTTCTAAGGTCACATCTCTTTTTGATGGAAATATCCTTTTCTGCTAGACCATGGAAGATTGAGACAAGAGTGATGAGAGGTCAAAGGAGCCCTGCAGACTGGCTTGGTGATGCATTGGCACTGAAAACATGCCACTTCAGGTTGCAACCCAGCTGACCCCGATTTCCTGCCAAGCTGAGTACGAGGGCTTCTTTTAGCACGATAACTGCCTCCAAGATGTTTTGGCAGGACTTTACAGCTCATCTGATCTTTATACTCACCCTGTCTTAATGGTTATCCCTTTTAGCCATGGTACTGAGCACAAAAATACCTCCATAGAACAAGGATATGTTGTGGTCCTGCAGATGCAATGGGAAAGCTTACAGGTTGCTGTCTCCTTTCACCAATACGTGAAATTCGCCGTTCACACATGAACGAAGCACCCAGTCATGTCAAAAAGAATGGCAGCCTCTCTCAGAAAACGGATTTAATTTAAATGCTCTGCAACACAGGTTTCCATTGGATAGCAAACCCTTATGTCAGTATCAGCTTTATTAGCTGTCTACAGGTTATTCATTATTTAGTGGAGCTGAAGTGCCACAAACCTAATAATTTATACTGTTCTTCTTTTCACTATTTCTCTTTGGAGAGCAAACTCATATTTAGCAGTAATTCGTCAGCTCCATCTTCTGATGGCTGTCACCCTTCCCACTATATACTTTATTGAATGAGTGCCCGCTGAATCCATCATTAGGCTTTTTGTTAATGGTATGTTTGTAAAAAAAAAAAAAAAAAAAAAGGTCAAAATCATGTAATCAGTGTTTGTGATAATTTTTAAAATGAGATAAAATAAAATGCATTGAAAATACAATCTAGGAATTTGTGTTTATTCTGTTGAGGTTCTGGGAGCATTCCTTATTATAATGGTTAATTTTAGGTGTCAAGTTGACTGGGTTAAGGGACGTCCAGATAGCTGGTAAAGTTTTAGTCCATAAGCATGAAAGACATATGGTCTCGATCACCATAAACAAGAATGATGAGATGTCAAAAGAGCAGGTCTTCTTAAGTCTAAAATTCCAAAAACCATGATCTGGAAGGATTACAATTCTGAAAATATAAGTATGGGAAAATAATCTTAAAATTATTAAAAAGGCATTTGCTTACATTTTAAAAACTGGATTTGTTTAAGAAACATATTAAACCATGGCAGAACACCGCATAGACCACTTTACACAATAAAATAGGCCACAATAACACACATATTTTTGCAAGCATAAGCACGCAGACATACTAAGGACAGTTGCAAGGGTAAGCAGTTACGAGAAGGTGAACCCTACTCATGAAGACATTTGTACGAGTAATTTTCAGAGTTTTAGAATTGAGGAATTTAGACTTTAAGGATTTTGATCTTAAGGAATTCTGGCTTTTTAGGATTTCAACATTTGGGACCATGGTGTTGGAGACTGTGTCTTCTGGGATTGTGATTGGCACCTATGTGGAGGGCAAATTAGATATTAAATTTGAGTTCAATTGAACATGGACACAAGCAATGGTCACCAATCTATATAGATGCATAGATTTGAGAGGGTATTTATTATGGGAATTCACCAGTCACCAGGTTGTGTGAGTCCCCTGAGGCGTTCATCGAGCACTATTTCAGAGAAATCTCTATTTCAATCTATTCCTATATGTTAGTTATTGAAAAACAACAGACAATCACAAAAAGAGGTTGACCTTTTTGAGTTCCTTAAGCCCTTTCGTGAAGAGCCCTGGTGACTTGACCTCATGCCAAACAACTCCTTACAAAAAGAGCTGGGGTCCCAGACTGCACTGAAGCTTCATGAGACCTCTCCTTGTCTGCGCACAGAAGAGTGTCCAAGTCTGGAGCCCAAGCTGTTATTTCCTAGTCTGGTGGTGAATCCTCCATAATCTGGTGAGTGTAAATATATATATATATATTTTTTTTTTCTCTCCCTTTCCCATTGCAATTTGCTTATTAAATTGTTTGCTTTTATGTCTGCACTGCCATTTACATGAGATAAATCTTGTTTACACTTAAAGGTATTGTATGTGTGCCTTTTCTTCTCCCCTTGTGCTTTTCATGCACAGAGCAACCTAATAGATCTATCTTCACCACTGGAAGTGGGCATTATCTAATCTGTTAACATCCTGAATAGAACAAAAAGGCTGAGAAAGGGTGACTTTTCCCTTTTTCTTCTTGAATTGGGATATCTGCTTTATCCTGCCCTAAGACATTGGAAGGAGTGGTTATTGGGACTTTCTACTACAAGCTTTATACCAGTGGCCCAGTTCTCCATCCTTTGGACTTAGACTGAGGGTTAAACCCTACCCTGCTTCTCCGGCCTTCAGATTCAGACTAAACCATATCACTGATTTCCTGATTTTTCAGCTTGCAAATGACACATTCTAGGATTTCTCAATCTCTATAACTGTGTGAATGAATTCCCATTTAAAAATATCCTCTTAAATATGCACATCTATATCTATATATTGTATCTGTCTATCTATCTATCTATCATCTATCTATCCATCCATCCACCCATCCATCCATCATATTGGTTCTGTTTCTCTGGTGAACCATTAATATCTTATTTAGTATAAGACTCAGTATCTTATGATGGACACTTTAAACTGGTCACCCTAACACCATCCTCCTCCTTCTCTTTTTTAATTTTTGAGGCGGAGTCTCACTCTGTCACCAAGCTGGAGTGCAGTGGCACGATCTTGGTCCACTGCAACCTCTGCCTCACAGATTCAAATGATTTTCCTACCTTAGCCTCCCGAGTAGCTGAGACTACAGTCATGCACCACCATACCCAGCTAATTTTTGTATTTTTAGTGGAGACTGGGTTTCACCATGTTGGCCAGGATGGTCTCGATATCTTGACTTTGTGATCTGCCCGCCTCAGCCTCCCAAAATGCTGGGATTACAGGTGTGAGCCACTGTGCCTGGCCTCTTTCTTTATCTTTCTTTACTACACAGACTAAGAAGCAAAAATACTTTGCAGATTCTCTTGCAATAGCATCACATGACCCAATTAAAGCCACTTATGAACATTTTTAGGGAAAGCAGCTCTATTCAAATTAAAAACAAAGGTTTATGAGAATAAGGCTGTTGGTACTATCCTCTTTGACCTCCTTGGAATATAGATGTGAAGTGTGGTGATAGAGCAGCTATTTCCTTCTCATACAACAGGATCAACTGCTGCAGACAGGGAGAAGGAGCCTGGCTCTTGAATGCAATATGAGCCACCGCACCACCGGTGGCCAATATCCAGACCTCTTTTTTCATAAAACCGTAACTTTCTAAATACATTTATAGTATTTAATATGGATTTATGTTAACTGGAGTTGAAAACAAAATTTCATGTTACCTCGTCCTCATCGAAAGCCTTGAGCTTAATTCTGTCAATAAAGCAATTTCTAAAATCAACACTTTCCTAATTATTTCTCTCCATGACACCTAGAAAACTCCACTAACCATCAATAAACACAGATACAGCAGTGTATGGGGGAAAGATGATGAACTTGAGTCTGATTACCATAGGCTGCATCTTGATTTAGCTGCTCCTAGTTAAAGCCAGATGCAGTGCTTCTCATGAGGCAGTTACGGCTGTCCGCCACCACTGTGTGAGTTGCTTTATTTCTCTGTTGTTCTGTGTCTGTGAAGTCATATGTCATGGAGAGATCAAGAATAATTTAAAAACTCCAGTCTGCTGAGCATTCAGTCTTGCTCTTCTAATCTTCAGGCAGGAAGTCTTTCTTCCTGCGGTTTAGCTCAGAAGATAGGAGCTTCTGCTTGGTAACACATTCCTGGGGAAAGCATTTGGACAGTGCCCGCAGCTGTAGCTCTTTGCTTTTCTCCAACTCAGAGCGGCGTACTGGAAATTAGGGATTATTACGTGGAAGCTAATAACACTCTACAGCCACATGTGAACTGCTAGCATGTTGTAACTACTTTGCAAATAATCTATGATTAAAAAATTAAGAAAATACCCATGTGAATTGAGCTAATCTAAGCCCATGACAGATGATAGTTTTAAAAAACAGCATTCAATTGACATGGGTCAATTGTTTTCACAATTGTGTCAAATAATGTTTTTCTATTACCCTGAGCCAGTAAAAATAACCTCCTTATAAAAAACGTGGGTGATTAATAAAAGATGAACATTTTAAATTCAGTTCTCCTTGCTCTTCCAAATTCTAATTACAATTATTTCTTATAATCATGCAAAAAAAAATTTATTTTCAAAAAAGTAATCAAAAAGCAAACAAACCAATCTTGTTCGACAGTAATATTGACAATATTTTTTTTTCCAGTTGTGATTTGCAAACATTTAATTTAGATAAATTTTGTCCCAGGTTTTACCAATAATTAAATTTGTAAAACAGAACGATATGCTATCTCCTCATCACCTATTTTATAGAGTCTCTGCATATTTTCTATCATTTTTTCTGAAAAATGTCAGGGTTTCCTCATTGATGAGTTAGGGGATTTGTATGATGGTGAACAAATATCACCTCAGGAACAAAAGTACATGTCTTTTTTGTCAATTTTAAAATCTCTTATTTGTACTAAAAAACATAAAGCCATTATGTTTTTTATTATTAGTACGCATAGAAAAATAGTTTGAGTTTAATACATTGCCTTCTAAACTATTATTTGATAATGGTTTAAACACTGCGATTATTTGGCTAGAGGCAATGGTATCATTTTATCTCTTTATTGTGATGTTATTCACATTATAGAATACACCCACTTCAAGTATACAATTCAGTTTTTTTTCAGTATTTTCACTGAGCTATACAACTATCACCACAAGCAATTTTCAAACATTTTCATTAATTCCAAAACAAATTTTATACATTTTAACAGTCATTCCCCCACCCCAAAGATTTAGGCAATTTACCTCCTGTATTAGTTCATTTTCATACCACTGGTAAAGACATACCTGAGACTGGGCAATTTACAAAAGGAAGAGCTTTATTGGACTTACAGTTTCACAATCATGGCAGAAGGCAAGGAGCAGCAAGTCAAGTCTTACATGGATGGCAGCAGGCAAAAGGACAGAGCTTGTGCAGGGAACCCCCCTCCCCCACTTATAGAACCATCAGATCTCATGAGACCCATCCACTATCATGAGAACAGCATGGGAAGGACCTCCCACCATGATTCAGTCACCTCCCCCCAGGTCCCTCCCTCAATATGTGGGAATTCAAGATGAGATTTGGGTGGGGACACAGCCAAACCATATCACCTCTCAACCCCATAAAGCTCTAGGAAATGACCTATCTACTTTCTGTCTCTACATATTTACCTATTCTGAACATTTTATATAAATGGAATGTATATAAGTGAACTTCAGTGAACAGCTTCTTTCAATTGGCCTAATATTTTTAAGTTCATCCATGTTAAATCAAAACTTTATTCCTTTTAATGGCTGAATATTTTTCTATTATATGGATAAACTACATTCAAATTATCCACTTACCATTGACATTTGGGTGGTTTTCATTTGGGGCTATTGATCGTAATGGTGTTATGAGCATTAATGCACAGGTTTTGTGTAGCCATCCTCATTTCTCTTGGGTACATGCCTTGGAGCGGAATTGCTAATGCATATTGTAATGGTATACTAAATATTTTGAGAAATTGCCAAGTTATTTCCAAGGCGAATTATAAGACCCTGGAATACAAGCTATGTGGCTGTATGCAACTAGAATACCTGTTGGGAAATCAGATATGTTCCCAGTACTCTGCAAGGTAATAGATTGACATCAGTTTATCAGACAGAATAGTTATGGTATCTACCCTTGTGCAGTATAACAGCTAATAGCTGATTTGCTTAAAGAGTCAAACACAACAACAACAAATCTAAGAAAACCCTTATTCTTCATCAAATAAAAATATGTAAGTAGTTTACTTCAAATACAAAATATATGCCCTTTAACTTTTTTTTTCCTGTGTGTATTTATTAATTGGATTTATCCACTAAGCAGACCTTAATCCTCAATTTGACTCTGTCTTTCTGCTAAGACATAGCATCATTTCTATTCTTTGGGCATATAATTGGAACTGATGAGGAACATAGTTCTTTGAGTTACAAAACCAGTACGTTGCTTTATTTCTGTCCATAGAAAAGTCAATACATTTTCCAGCCCAACTTGATTTTCTTTTCATTATGTTGCTAAACAGATTTCCATGATTCTATCTGGAGTTATGAGGAAGCACAGGAAACACTAAATGGAAACATGCCAAGATCACGCGGCCAGACACCCTGGCAGCCTTGGACTTTGCGGACCTCATTTGCATGTGCAACTCAGATTAGTTTAATGAGAAATAATGTTCACCCAGCAGCAGGTGAAAATGGCCTCAAGTCTAAAATTGCATGCTAACTTGTATTTACTTTTCTCCCATGATTGCTCTTCTTCAATTTGTAATTCAAGGCTCTGGTTTAGATTCCTTACAGAGCCTAATACTTCAGTGGTGGGTGGAAAGACACCCATCTGTCTTAGATTAGTAATGGCCTTAATACGCCTAGAGGCTTTGCTCTTTGTGCCTTATGATCGATTAAGCAAGTTTATTCTTCCATGCCTCCAGGCCCAGACGTGAATCTGCCCAATATAGCAAGAGCTGTCCCTACAGTCTTGAGTCAGGATTGCTAAAGACACTCAGAACTAGCAGCCAGTAGCCCACTGGGCTGTGCTCACAGCATGCAGACCACTCCTCCGAGGCAATTCCATGCAGCTCCAATTCCAAACCAAAAAACAAATCTGAAAGTTCAACTGCCCTCTGCAATCGACATTTTATCTAATGGCCTACCGCTTCTCTGCTTTGCCCATTTCGTGCTGACCGGGACGATGTTAAAAACGACAACAGTCACTTATGCGAATTCAAAATCTGGACGCATTCACGTTCAGTGCCATATACCTGGTATCTCTGGAAAACCGATGATATCTGGCAGTTCCCAGACTATGCGTGTGCCCGGCGACAAACAGGGAGAAAAAACAACGGCTTCTGCATCGATAGGGTATGAAATCTGTAGTGCCCGTAGTCCTTTCCAGTGCCTTGGTCTGACCAGCTTGTTTTTATCAGTATGGCCCTAGCAAACATATGAGTTTATGACTCTTAATTCTATCTGTATCTCATAGATGCATAGTTTTATACTTACTCATTTTATTTCAGCCCAATCATATATTCAGTGGCATTTTATACAAACCCCTCTTTCAAGCAATGACTTGAGGATATCCATGCCTGTCTGAGCAGCACTGTCCTTCATGGCTAAGGGTAGGCACTGTGAAGTCACACTGTCTTGTTTTGTGCCCTACCACTGATGCTTACAAGCTGTATGACTGGGACAAGCCTCTGTTTCTCTCAGCCTCAGTTTTCCTCTTCTGTACGATAGAGATATAATGTTTCTCTCCACTTAGAGTGGCTGCAAGGAAGAAGTTAGAGAGCGCAGGCGAAGCACTTAGCAAGCAGCTTTGCATGAAGGAACTCTCAGTGTTTGTTGCTGGTGCTCCTGTCAGCACTGCTGATGCTGTTCATTCTTCTGCTCAGCAGCAGTGTGTACAGCAGGTGCTATGTCAGGCATTGCCAACCACTTGCTTCGTTCTAACCTCATCTCCCTCCTACAGCCAAAATGATGCTTTAGCCACAAACCAGATAGTGCTGCCCCTGTTTAAAAGAAATCTTGGTGTCTTCCTCCAAACTGTGGCATCCCCAGACATTCTCTGCCCACCCTCCTCCTTCTGTGTGACATCTCGTCTTCCAGCTCCAACTGAGGTCAGAGACTGGCAGGACATCTTTCCTTATATTTTTTTTTGATTACTTATTTATATTTTATTTTAGGTTTTGGGGTACATGTGAAGAACATGCAAGATAGTTGCATAGGTACACACGTGGCAGTGTGATTTGCTGCCTTTCTCCCCTTCACCTATATCTGGCATTTCTCCCCATGCTATCTCTCCCCAATGCCATACCCCCCGCTGCCCCTCCCCTATTCCCCCCAACAGACCCCAGTGTGTGATGCTCCCCTCCCCGTGTCCATGTGTTCTCATTGTTCAACACCCGCCTATGAGTGAGAATTAATCACAACTCTGCTGACCAAAACAGGATCTGGTTCAGATGGGATGAAGTGAAGAAACTGGCTAAAACCAGCAGATGGTGTTGAAAACAATCCCTAGCTGCCATCACTGTGTATTAGCATAAGACACTCCCACCAGAGCTATGACAGTTTGCAAATGCCATGGCAACAACCAGGTAGTCACCACCCCTTTCCATGACGGGGGCCTGGAAGTTACCACCCCTTTTCCAGAAAGTTTGAAATAACCCACCTTCAATTTGCATTAACCACCCCTTACTTTCCATGTAATTGAAAGAGGGTAAACTTGGGTATGAATACAGTTGCCAATAGCCTATGGGCTGCTGATTCTGGGCATTAGCTCACCCTTCAATTATTTCCTGGGCAAAACCAAGAATCCTCCCAGGCTAAGCCCCAGTTTTGGGGTCCACATGTCCTGTATCACTGCCACAAGGATCTTCTTCAGTTCCTGGTGTTCCCCACAGTCTTTCTTGCTGCAAGACCTTTAGATGTGCTTTCCCCTCTTCTGGGACTCCTGTCTCTTCCATCTGCATCTTCTTATCTTCTAATCTTCTACTTTTCGATTCATTGCAGTGAGATCAATCATCAGTTTCTCATGCAAGAATTCCCCAACCTCCTTAACAAGGACACATTCTTTCATCATGAACTTTTAAGAACGTTTTGTAATTTAAAATGTTTATGGGTAAATATAGGCATGCGTGTTTGTGGGGTACATGAGATATGTTGGTAAGGCATACAATGTGTAATAATCGCATTAGGGTCAATGGAGTCGCCATCCCCTGAAGCATTATCATCTCTTTATGTTAGGGACATTCCTGTTACACTTTTACTTGCTTTACAATGAGCTTTTGGGACTTGCTCTTTCATGATTTACATTTGTTAGTGTCATTATTTAGTGACAGTATCCTCCCATGCAGTGCATGCCCCAGGAGGAAATCCTTCACTGTCTAGCCCAGAATTTGGAACCCCACCAGTGAGCAAGAGATATTTGCATGAATAATTAATAATGAATTAATAAGACTACAGCAGACTGACATTTAAATACTCAAACTCACTGTAAATACAATTAGGTAATAAATCCTATGTAAAGCAAATCACCTACCTTGAAACTGAAGGGTAACACTGATTTCAGAACACCAGGCCTAGTGATAATGAGGTCCATTTGAAATGCCGATATTTGGGGAAACATAAAAAGTGATCCTTGTGATAGCTGGAGTTCTTTGGCTGAAAATAACTTTCCATTTCTTGGGCTACTGAGGAGGGCCTAAATCCTGGGAGTTATCTTTGTTGCGTCCAGAAGATGAACAACTTTATTCTACATAAAAGTCTCTGAGAAAATGAAGAGAATTCTGTTTTCTCCTTTCCCCTGTATAATGTGCTTCAATATTTAGAGGTCTAAGTGAAGCACTGAAACCCAGAGATGTGAAGAGCCTCTGCAACTCACATTAGGAATTTCTTGTCAACTGATCCTACTCAAATGAAACAGATTTCTCCCTCACTTAAAGATGTTTACAGCACGCATTTCAATGGGCATATGATAAACTCTGTTAACATTCTATGCTTTATTCATTCTTCTTTTCTTTATTAAGGTGAGTAACTCATATTCTATTAAAGAGCAGGAATCAGGAATCTGGTTGCTTGTAGCAGCTCTCACGTGTACTCCCAGCACTTTGAGAGGCCAAGACAAGGCAGATAACTTGAAGCCAGGAGTTCAAGACCAGCCTGGGCACCATGGTGAAACACTGTCTCTACAAAAAATGCAAAAATGAGCTGGGTGTGATGGTGCATACCTGTGGTCCCAGCTACTCAGGAGGCTAAGGAGGAAGGACTGCTTGAGCCTGAGAGATCGAAGCTGCAGTGAACCGAGATCCTGACGCTGTACTCCAGTCTGGGTGACAGAGTGAGATCCTGTTCCTGCCCCATCCCTCACAAAAAATCAAGAACCTTTTTTTTTCTTTAGCTTTCTTTGCAGTAGTAATTGTCCATTTGACTCAATTTTGAGAAATAATTACTAGGCATACATCTCCACTGGAGATGGGGCTTCCTGGAGAGCTTTTGTGACACTGATACCTGGGAGACCTCATTGGTATTTCCCTTCCATATGACCGTTGTTTTGCATGGAATGAGGTTGTAGTGGCTAGAGAGGCAGCACACATCTTAAAAATCACAAGGAACCAAGAAAAAGAATTGCATAGCCATGCTCTTTGAGTCCACTGAGCTTCTGAATGAACGCCAGCATTCTCTCTAATTTTGCATGAGAGAACTATCACCTCTCTTTAAGGAATGCTTCTGGGATTTTTCCCATTACTTGCAATAAACACAACCCCAATCAATAGAAAATCAGAAAACTCATCACAATTTGCCATAGATGATAGTTAGTGATGCACATTCCCATTTGTTCTTCCAGATGGAAAGTTCTTAGGGGATAAAAACTATTATTTGGGCCAGGCATGGTGGCTCACACCTGTAGTCCCAGCACTTTGGGAGGCCGAGGTGGATGGATCACTAGGTCAGGAGTTCAAGACCAGCCTGGACAACATGGTGAAACCTCATCTCTACTAAAAATACGATAATTAGCAGGGAATGGTGTGGCACACGACTCTAATCCCAGCTACTCAGGAGGCTTAGGCAGGAGAATCACTTGAACTTGGGAAGCAGAGGTTGCAGTGAGCCGAGACTGCACCATTGCACCCCAGCCTGGGTGACAGAGTAAGACTCTGCCTCAAAAACAAAACCAAAAACTACGATTTGTTCACCTGTAGATCCTTATGGTGTCTTGCTTACCATATGCCATTTTACTTTGAAAGCTAACCCCTGAGGCGACAGTATTAAGAGGTGGTTAGGCCTTTCCCAATGAACTGAATGAGTGATCTTCTTAAAGAGGCTGAGGGAACATGAGGGGTGTTGTTCTCACCCTTCCACTATGTGAAGACACAGATGGAAGGTGCTGTCTTTGGAACAGAGGAGGAGCCCTCACTGGACACTGAATCTGTTGGTGCCTTGATCTTGAACTTCCCCATTTCCGGAACTGTGAGCAATAAATTCATGCTGTTTATAAATCACGCAGTCTAAGGTATTTTGTTATAACAGCCCAAACTGACTAAGGCACCCAATTATGCCATTTTTTGTCATTTTTACATCTGGTTCTATGGATTTATTAGCATCCTGGATAGGTGCTATTTTTTTCCTGCTTCTTTTCATGACTGGTAATTTTGAGTTGGATGATGGACATTTTAAATCTTACATTGTGGGATGATGGATATCTTTATATCCCCATAAATATTCTCTAGTGTGTTCTGAAACACAGTTTTGTTACTTAGAATAAGTTTGCTTTCTCGGGCCTTGCTTTTAAAGTTTGTTAATGTGAGTTTAAATTATATTTTAGTCTGATGAAAATTCACCCTCCTACAGGATGAGCAACCGTAATCTGAAAATGTGAAATTCCAAATGCTCCAAATTTGAAAGTTTTTGAGTGCCACATGACACAAGTTACTCTGAACATATTATTTATTTTCACTGTATTAATGGCACGTCTTATTTTTTAATTGTTAAGTAGTTGCATGTGAATAAGTATAAGAAAATATTTGGACCAGGTATGGTGGCCCATGCCTGTAATTCCAGTGAGAAATGATTGTACCACTCTGTTCCAGCCTGGGCAAAAGAGGAAGACCCTGTCTCACAGAGAGACAGAGGGGACGAAAGAGAGAGAGAGAGAGAGAGAGAGAGAGAGAGAGAGAGAGAGAGAGAGAGAGAGAGAGAGAATAATTGCATATCAGTAGCATACAAATTCAGAATCAAGAATGATAGCTTTGGCAAACATTCACAGACCGTCCACATAGGTTGCTGAGATAGTGACCCCTGGCTTTCTGTTCAATGTACACAAACTTATTCTCATGCACAGAACTATTAAAATACTGTACAAAATTACAATGTTGTAAAAAATGTTGTATAAAATTACCTTCGGGCTATGTGTGTAAGGTGTATATGAGACATAAATAAATTTTGTGTTTAGACTTGGCTCTTGTCTCCAGGATAGCTTAATATATATATATATATATTTCAAATTTTATGTGTGTGTGTGTGTGTCTATCTCATATATATATATATATATGCATACACACACACACACACACACACACACACACACACAGATAAAATTTGAAAAAATACCAAAAATCCCAAACACTGTGGTCCCAAGTGTTTCAGATAAGGGATACTTAACCTGTACCAAGGGAATAGCTTTCTGAGGACTCTATTTGATTTCCCAATTATTAAAAGGCATATTCATTTCTGTCCAGTTGGAGCAAACTCTATTCCAAAGCCTGCATGACTGCACCCTTCTGAGTATAATGCTGCCTACTTCTTTCTAGGCACCCCTCTCTGGCCTCAGATGGTTTGCAGGTTGGAACTCAGACAAAGACTCCAGGGGGCTCCTCTTCAAGTGTCAACACAATTCTTCTGTGTGGCTCCCTCCACTCTTGTTATTTTTCTCGCAGCTAATCGTTATCTTGGCTTATTCAAGCTGCATCTCCCCAACTCGGAGAAACCATAAGCCCTTCTGTTCTGTGCTGCAGCCTCCCTAACCTCCTGATAATTGGGATAATTGCAGGGTTTACTTGTTCCTGTCTCTGGGATCAGTGTCTTACACTACCTGTTATCCAATGCTTAGAAATTAGTTTTTCATTTGTTTGTTTTTGTTTTTCTTGTTGTTTTGAGTCAGAAGGTTAAATTCAGTCACCATACTCCTTTGCAACCAGAAGAAATGTAGCTTCTGCAATTATTTTAGAGAAGTACTTGTAGTGATCAGTATTCTGGTAGCCACAAGAATATTGAAAATTATTCCCAAAATTTCTTTCTTTTTTTAGATGGAGTTTCATTCTTATTGCTCAGGCTGGAGTGCAATGGTGCGATCTCAGCCTGATGCAACCTCTACCTCCTGGGTTCAAGCTGACTAATACCCCTGGAATTGCACAGAAAGGAGATAATGACCTTTCCCTCCAAACATACCATACACTGAAGGCTCTAGGCTAATAGGCCAAGGCCAGAGATGTTGCAGGAGGCTGGATCCCCCCAGACGACTTACCTCCTCAGAATTGCAGATGGCCCCAACCTGAATTCTTATGGGCATCCCAGTGAGTGGGCACCAAGTTGAAGACCCTTCTCCGGGCCTCAATTTCTCTCTTCTCTTTTGTATGTTGATCTCGGTTCTAAAATCCTGCATTTTATAGGGACAGCTGGAGCATGTGGGGAGATGTTGGCTTAAATATTTCCTGTAGATTCTCCATTTCAACTCCAACTAAGCCACTGTTCTCAACAGAGCACCTGGAGAGGCGGAAAGCAGCCACCCCCTGAAATGTTCAAGGGACGCCAAAAATGCTTTGGAATCTTGATCAAGACACTGGTTAAGCCATCTCTAACATAAAATCTAATTTGATGTGAAATATAACTGTATGTAAATAAAATACATCCTATATTAGTACAGCAAAGTCCACTAACTATAATTTAATGACCTAATTGTTTTAAATGTTTGAACTAAAAGATGATTTACAATTACATAAACTACAAAATATTAACTTAAAAAATAATTTTGTATTTAGAAAACAGATATAAAGAATAATAAAAATAATAAACAAGTAGAATCAAAAAAAAGTAGCTGAAAACAAATTAGTTATACAAAAATCAATAGCATAACAATATCAAAATAATCGTAAAAAGGACCTGAAAATGCAATTAGAAAAAATATGTCTAAAGTGCCAAATTTTATGTAATATCTAGAAAAAATGAGCAAAATCTTCAGCCTTTCCTTATCAGTGTAGCTGTCCTTAGAGATACAGTCTTAGACCTGAATTCCAACTCTTGAGATAAGTCTGTATTTCCTGATGTCCGCTACCGTATCTCTTCCTTTCCCTGGATTAGCAGAGAATGCAAAGTGAACACCTCTCTATAAAATTACAAAACTGTTAAAATTCAGTATATAAGCTCTGAAATGATTAGTAAGGGATATTTATAATATTTATGTATTGTCAAAATGTTGGCAGTTTGCACAATCAGAGGTAAATGACATCCTGATCATATTTTCTAATTTAATTTGCATTTTTAATTGTGTTTTTTAACTCATTCAATTTCTATGTGAAATTTAAAACATTATAAAAATCAGAAGCTTTTTTGCAATTTTATATAGTTTTCATACTATTATAAAGGAGATATAAAATCATAATAGAAACTACAGAAGTTGAGAGCAAAAGAAAATATCAAGTGATAGATAATTTTAACGTGTGCATGCATCTATGTTTGCGTGTTTCATGTGCACAGCAATGTAATTAAATTTTTTTAAAGAAGAGGAAATATTTGTTGGCTCTGATAAAATGAGCACCCTGACTGATGTGCCCCATTGCTTTGTGGCACGTGTCAGCAGCAGGAGACAAGCCCTGAAGATTTATTATTTCATTGTGGCTCTTTCAGGTTGGGGAATTATTTATTTTCTTTTCCTCTTATTTGAGCTGACCTTGATTTCACAATTCTGAAGACCGTAAAACTCATCTTTTGTTTTACAAGGTATATGACTGCTTCCTATTTTCATCGTTTTTTAGCCTGTATTATAAAAATATAAAGGACTAAATCAAGTACGTTTGTCTAATCATCCCTTTTGTCTTGGATGCAGCAACATGGCTACACGTATCCACCATTAAATAGGCAAAAGTATAATCATATACTCTCACTTAAGTACAAGAAAGACTTGGAAATACAGTTTCCTGTGAACCCAGAGAGAGGAGACTGTAGGATACAGAAAGCTCACTGCAGTGTCTAAGTGGTGGGTTTGCCCTAAAGATACACACATTGTTTCCTAATAGGTCGGTCGTATTTTTAACATCTTCTCGTGGTTGATAATGTTGGTCTGTAACCAATACATAGGAAGTTTTTGAAATTAAGATGATTTTTAATATGCTCTTTTCCTTTGGCATAACAAGCTGTAGAGATAAAGCTGGAAGTCCCTGAAGCTGTCTTTACTTCAAGCTGAAGACCAGAAGTCTTCAACACGGCTCATCATCGGGGACAGGAACATCAAAACCACAATAAGATACCACCTACAACTGTTAAAATGGCTATTATCAGAAAGAGAGAAGACAATTGTGGGCAAGGAGACGGAGAAAAGGAAATTCATGTATGCTGTTGACAGGAATGTAAACTGGTACAGCCATTATGGAAAGCAGTATGAATCTTCTCCTCCCTAAAAATAGAAGTAGTAGATAACCCAGCAATGTCTCTGCTGGGTAGCGATCCGATGAAATTTAAATCGGTATGTTGAAGATAGATATATCTGTACTTCCACGTTCACTCCAGCATAAGTCACAAAATCCAAGATACACAAAACAATAACTGTTAACAGGAGAACAGATGAAGAAAATGTGATAAACACAAACATACTCACATATGTGCATGTATCTGTCAATGTGTATATGTACACACACAGTCAGACACTATACGCATACACAATCCTGCTCCACATCACGCCATATTGTGGTTAGTCAATGACTAACCACATATACAGCAGTACTCTCATAAATGATAATAGAGTTAAAAAAGTTGTATCACCTAATGACGTTGCTGTAGTAACATCATAGCACACATTTTTCTCTTTTTCTTTTTTTTGTTTTGTAAATTTAGCATAGCCCGGCCAGGCTCAGTGGTTTACACAGGTAATCCCAGAACTCTGGGAGACCAAGGTGGGTTGGTCCCCCGAGGTCAGGAGTTCAAGACCAGCCTGGCCAACATGGTGAAACTGTCTCTACTAAAAAACACAAAAATTGTCTGTGCATGGTGGTGCATGCTTGTAATCCCAGCTACTCTGGAGACTGAGGCAGGAGAGTCACCTGAACCCAGGAGGCAGAGGTTGCAGTGAGCTGAGACTGAGCCATTGCACTCCAGCCTGGGCAACAAGAGAAACTCCATCTCCAAAATAATAATAATAATAATAATAATTTAGCATAGCCTAAGGATACAGTGTTTATAAACTCCACAGTAGCGTGCATTAATGTCCTGGGCCTTCACATCTACTCACTCACCGACACACCCAGATAGTCCTGCAAGACCCATTAATGGAAAGTGCCCTGTGTACCATTTTGAAACCTTTTATAGTGTATTTTTACTGTATTTTTAAAATGTTTAGATACATTCAGACATGCAAATATTTACCATTGTGCTACAATGGCCTACAGTATTCAGTAAAGCATCACACTGTACAGATTTGTAGCCTAGGTGTATAGTAGGCTGTATCATCTAGGTTTGTGTAAGTCCACTCTGTGATGTTTGCACAAGGATGAAATCTAAGGACGCACTTCTCAAAATGAGCCCCATCATTAAATGATGCATGACTGTATATGTGTGTATATACATATACATAACGTATGAATGCATTATATATATATGTGATGAACTATTATGTATGTACATATATAATGGAATATCATGTGGCCTTTAAAAAGAAGAGAATCTTGTCAATTGCAACAATATGCATAAACCTGGGTGACAGTGTTAAGAATACAATGTTTCTGAAACCATCTATAAAATTTCTGCTCTTCTCTCCAGTAACATAAGCCAGACATGAAACAACAAATACCATGTGACCTCATTGTATGTGGAAAGTGAAATAGTCAAGCTCATAAAAGCAGACAGCAGAATGGCGGTTGCCAGGGGCTGATGATGGATGAAATAGGAAATGCTGGTCAAAGGGAGCAAACATGAAGTTATAAGATGAACACATTCTGGACATCTGCTGTGTGGCGATGGAACTATAGTTACTGGTAGTAAATTGCATACTGGAAATTTGCAAGAAGGTAGATCTTGAGTGCTATCTCAACACACATATACACAAAAGGTCATTGTAAATAAAATGATAGATGTGTTAATTATGGTGATTATTTTATAATGTATTTGTATATCAAAACATCAAGTTGTATAATTTACACTATATTTGTTTGTTTCAAGTTGCTCCCATTAATTATATATTATTTAAATATATATATATACACATACACACACATAAATTTGTGAGACAGAGTCTCACTCTGTCACCTAGGCTGGACTGCAGTGGCACAATCTCAGCTCACTTGCACTTCCATCCCCTGGGTTCAAGCGATTCTCCTGCCTCAGCCTCCCAAGTAGCTGAGATTACAGGTGCCTGCCACCACACTCAGCTAATTTAAATTTATAATTGTATTTGCCAGTTATATCTTAATCAATCTGGAATAACTTTTCCGCATAATAGAGGCCCATAGTCAATGTAATTATA
Source organism: Callithrix jacchus (assembly GCF_049354715.1). Classification (NCBI taxonomy): domain Eukaryota; kingdom Metazoa; phylum Chordata; class Mammalia; order Primates; family Cebidae; genus Callithrix; species Callithrix jacchus. The sequence continues at coordinate 129,752,139 of NC_133510.1, read as the reverse complement.
AATCTTTTTAATAAGGCACAATAATGTGGCATAAACCTTTGATTTTGACTAAATATATACACACATATATATGTATAGATTTAGTAAAATATATAAATAAATATATACACATATGTATGTTTGTATATAGTATATATATATACACATATGTATGTTTGTATATATTATATATATACACATATGTATGTTTGTATATATTTAGTATATATATATACACATATGTATGTTTGTATATATTATATATACACATATGTATGTTTGTATATATTATATATATACACATATGTATGTTTGTATATATTTAGTATATATATATACACATATGTATGTTTGTATATAGTATATATATATACACATATGTATGTTTGTATATATTATATATATACACATATGTATGTTTGTATATATTTAGTATATATATATATACACATATGTATGTTTGTATATATTATATATACACATATGTATGTTTGTATATATTATATATATACACATATGTATGTTTGTATATATTTAGTATATATATATACACATATGTATGTTTGTATATAGTATATATATATACACATATGTATGTTTGTATATATTATATATATACACATATGTATGTTTGTATATATTTAGTATATATATATACACATATGTATGTTTGTATATAGTATATATATATACACATATGTATGTTTGTATATATTATATATATACACATATGTATGTTTGTATATATTTAGTATATATATATACACATATGTATGTTTGTATATATTATATATACATATATGTATGTTTGTATATATTTAGTATATATATATATATACACATATGTATGTTTGTATATATATTTTATATATATATGCACACACATAGTTTCAGTAAGAAAGGGGATTTTAGAGATCTCTCATTTCCTGTGAAGATAAACTGAGGTTCAGCAGCAGCATGAATTGGCCTGACAAGAAACTCACACATCCTACCCCCTGAATTACAATCAAATATTATTGCTGGTACTTCAGGATAGTCTTGAGCGATCCTGAGCTGATATTGGGAGTAATTCAGGGAGAGTGCATTTATCACTCCCTGTTTTCTTTTTTGTTGTTGTTTCTTTTTTTTTTTTTTTTTTGAGACAGAGTTTCGCTTTTGTTACCCAGGCTGGAGTGCAATGGCTCGATCTCGGCTCACCGCAACCTCCGCCTCCTGGGTTCAGGCAATTCTCCTGCCTCAGCCTCCCGAGTAGCTGGGATTACAGGCACGTGCCACCATGCCAGCTAATTTTTTGTATTTGTAGTAGAGACGGGGTTTCACCATGTTGACCAGGATGGTCTCGATCTCTTGACCTTGTGATCCACCGGCCTCGGCCTCCCAAAGTGCTGGGATTACAGGCTTGAGCCACCGCGCCCGGCCCACTCCCTGTTTTCATAGTATTTGACACTCCACTTAAAATGCATTTGAGATCTGGAGTCTCTGACAGTGACTGCTTCCCATAGCAAGTGAGCCGTGCTGAAGAGGAGGAAGTAGAAATTTTCTAGGTATTTTCAGAGGCATACTCCATCAGTAACATTGTCATATTCTGCCTCTACTTCCAGTGGTAAATTTCAGTACCCTTACTTAAATGTCGCTGTGTTTGAACCTAGAGTCTTTCTGGAACAAAAGAAGTGTATGATGCATATGGGGTTTAGAGAAGGGAGTAATGAGGCAAAAATAACAGATTTAAGTCATCTAGCTCAAAGTGAAAATATGTTATTTCAGATATTAAGTCTCTAGACCTTTCCGTGGTGCCCAGAATTCATGTTTTCACAGTTGGAAATATCAAAAAAAGAAAATAGGACATTTATCTTAAGATTTTTCAGAACAAACACAAACTAGGCAAATATTGTGATTGTCTCAATTTACTTTGCTAAAATATTCATCCAAATTTAATTAGTTTGTCTCCTGTGTATCTTTGAATGTAGCTGTATCACCATGAGGGCTTGGGCGTTCTGATTAGAAAATTAATCATCCCCGATTTAAACATGGCCCTTTTAAAAGCTCCTCATCCCACCAGCCTAAATCACCAAGCTAACAGTCACACTGCTTTCTAGCATTGCCTTTGATGCCAGATTCAAATGTATTCTCATCTTTATAATAATTACGTGTTTCATACAAAGTCTTCAAAACCGAAATGTTGGGGTTTTCTTTTCACTTCAGCCCGTGACTGCATTCTTGACATGAGTTCTGCCTTTGAATACATATTTAAAATATTCTGGCTGGGCATGGTGGCTCATGCCTGGATTCCCAGCAGTTTGGAAGATTGAAGCAGGAGCATTACTTGAGCCTCGGAGTTCAAGACCAGCCTGGGCAACTCTTTCTAAAACAGTAAAAATCAGCCAGGCATGGTGGCTTGTGCCTGTAGTGCCAGCTACTCGGGAGGCTGAGGTGGGAGGATCACTTGAACCCCGGAGGTCGAGGCTGCAGTGAAGTGCTCCATGACCACACCACTGCCCCACTCCAGCCTGGGTGACCACATTCTCTGAAAACAACAACAACCACAACAACAACAAAATTCCTTTCATAGCTATTCATTTCAGTTGTTTCTATGGAACCTGAATATTTTCTGCACTTCAAGTGACAAATCATAAGTGTGTGTGTGTGTGTGTGTGTGTGTGTGTTCAAATATATACAAATATAGTACACACACACACACACAAATAGGAGAAGCTTGGAGAGTTAGGAACACCCAGTGGAAAGGCTTAGGCGTGTTTACACTGTCTTTCTTGCATTCTTTAGCCATGAATGGCATTGGTCGCAGGCATATGAAAGAGCTGACTCTCAATATCTCCCAGTCATGTTTATCCACCCAAAAGGCCTTCAAATACAATGGAGGTCTATTCTATTGCTTAATTTCTCAAAAGGATTACTACAACATGGTACAATTGAAAAGCTGCTACAAATACACAGGTTAAAGTTTCAAAAATATGACAGATCTCCCCAAAGTAAAACGAGATGACTGATGGCTTCATTTCAAAAAATTATTTAAAAGAATGTGTTTTCAAAAGTGTCTCTAGGCCTTCCAATCTACATAGCAATAGCTGAGGAGTTTCTGATATCCTACTCTCTCTAACTATGAGAATAATGAGAATAAGGCAATATGATAATGATTTAAACCTACGGAATCTTTAATTTGTGACAAACTATTCACATAAATTATCTAATTAAATAAATACTGAAAATAGTCCTGAAAGATAAATAGTTTATCTCTACTTTAAAAATTAGAAAACTGAGGTAACCTGTTAAGTGCCATAAACGCTGTCCCGTGTCATAAAACCCTGATAGTGATTCAGGTGATCTGAGATTGGCAGGCCCCCTGATGTATCCACTTGGACACTTTCTGCTCCGTTGGTTTTAATGCTGTATACCATGTTTTACAAGCATGTATTATGTAAGCATTATAAAACCTAATCGAGTATGGTAGAAAACCCCAGTAGGAGAGCATATTAAGTTTACACAAGAAGTTTAAAATATACCTTGTCCACTCTCTCTTAGATCTATATAGTATCTGTTCCCCTCCATCAACAAACTAGACATTTCAAGAGAGAAGAGAGTAAGTACTCCTTTAGCTGGGGGGACGGGGGTTCTGTTTTTTGGCCACATCAGCAATTTAGCATTTTGTTTCTATAGAGCTGTCCTTGCAGTAATCCTAGACACGGTTACTGTGGGCAAAAAGCAATACTCACAACTCCTTCCTAATTTTGAGATTTCTGGATTTCTCTGCTAAAGTCAGATCCATCAGTCCTTTTCTACAGCTCATTTCTCTTCTTTCAGCTCATGTCTTTTGGTAATACTTCTCACCCATGTTTGCAAGTCAACAGCAGTTAGAAAGAGCACAAGAGAGAAAATAAATAGGAAATATAGCCATTGCTTTTGATGAGGCAATAACTATGTAACTAAAGCCACTAATTCTTCAAGAATATTCATTACACACAACTACTGTGTTTTTTAGAGGATACTTTTTTTTCTTTTTATTTGAGATATATCAAAATTGTTTTTGTAAATCAGTCATTGTAGCCATAATGCCATATGTAATATGAGAAAGAAATAAACTTTATAGTGTTATCCTCCTATACTTTCGAAGACTGTTTATTATAGAAGCCAATCTTACTTACCTTGACCAAATACATTGTATATGCTGTCTAAAGTCCATTCACATGTATGTCATGTTGTTGACCTGGCTCTGGAAGATCTTGAAACTTAGACCTTTTTCATGCTTTTCTTTCAGTTGGGTTCAACAAACTTTTTTACTATCATATATCTGGAAACTTATGAATAGAAACCAAAAAATGGTCATCACATACTTAATGTTAGAAATTACATATTTTAATATGTAGATGTTTGCCACAGGTTACAACGTTTCAGTAAGGATGAATACACTTTGGAACTCTAAGTATAGCATGGTGACTATATTTAACAACACTGTATGCTATTGCGTATTTGAAGGCTGCTAAGAGAGTAGACCTTCAATGCTTTCACCACACATACATACACACTCACAAAAGTAACGATGTGAGGTCTATATGTTAATTAGCTTGACTACTATAATAATTTCACAATAATCATGTTTACTCATTGTATATCAAAACACCACATTGTACACCTTAAACATATACAATTTTTATTTTTTAATTATACTCCAATAAACCTTGGAAAAATAAATGAAATAAACCTTTGGTTCCAAAATAGCAACTATGTAAAATAGGTACCACTAAAACTTTTTGTTAAAAGTAAACTTGATATTAATGAATAGCATACATACCCCAAACTGCTCAAAGCATAAGTATTAGGTGCATCTAATGTAAGGGAATAAGCTAAATACATCAGATTGGATTTTTAAACTGTATGCTACTTATACGAGGTATGCATTTAAAATTAGAACACAAAAAGTATGAAAGTCAAAGGATGAAAAAGGATATAATACAAATTCAAATATATAGCTATATTAATATCTGAACAAGTAGTAAATTAAGAAATATTATTATAATTATAAAATTACTTTTATAATGAGAAAGCATCAATCCACCAGGAAAAAAATAATTATTCTCAACTTCTATGTGCCTAGCAGTGTAGTCTCAACATACATAAATTAACATAAAGGAAAGGAAAAATAGGCAATAGAGTTTAATACACTGAGAGATATAACAATTGAAAACTTGTATGCATCTAGTAACATAACCTCAAAATACGTAAATCAGAAATTAACAGAAATAAAGTATATATAAGCAATTGCACACTTGTAGATGACATACTTATATGCCCTTTTCTTGTGGAAGTAACAGAGTTCACGTGCCTCAAAGGTGGCTGCTTTGGAATTTGAGATGAGTTTAATCAAAACCCAGACATGTCCCAACCACATTTGCCTCCTTTCCAGGCCTCCCTTCCTGGTTTTTTCATCTTCACTTACATCTATATTTGGTTTTCTCAATGTTAAGTTCACGATTTTGAGGAAAGAATTAGTGATACTTTATCCTTGTAATTCCAGAAACACATGTGTGATACCTTCACGTCGTAAGTATTCAGTAAATATTTGAGATGTAAATAACACTAGTGTTTCATGCCAGTAATGTGTCCTGGTGAGAGAATCAGTATTTTTGGTTTTAAACATTCCAGGTATGGTCCTTTGGTAAAAATTCTCACTTTTATTTTATAGTGAGATGGAATATGCCACACCTGGGGAGAGACGCTTGGGCATTCTGGGCTGGTGTCTGTGCAAATGCTTGAATAGTTAATCACTTCTTTTGCATTCATTATTTTTTCAAATGAATGAATGTTTAACTTAACCTGTTATCCTTCATTTTGCCATCCACCATTGTTAAGAGCGTCTTGAATGATTTCAATGTACATATAGAAGAAAGGAAAATTACTACTTTTAGAGCCAAACCGTGTGTGTGTGTGTGTGTGTGTGTGTGTGTAAGAAATATATCCAGTTTTATAGACAAATTGTCAGTCTGAATATTGACATTTTTATCTTTTCAGATGTATGGTCCATACATTGCTCACCAAATAACTTTGCACTAGTTAAGTCATCCTCAAGAATGTTTTCTTTATATTAAAACAAATATTGCAAACTATATGTTCTGACCAATAAGTTCTTCTGTGTGTATTTGTCAGTTTTTATGCAAACAGGTATTTTTATTGTCAGTCTACAGCACTTCACATTACTGAGAAACATATGATAATTCTTTATGATGTAGTAATTTTCATTTTTCAAGAACTGAAAGATACAAGAAAGAGAATGCACAATTACATTGCTTGCCATTAATACATTCTGAAATCCTTCAGTGGAGTAAAATAGATATTCGGATTTAAGCAAGCAGATCACACACTACAAAGCTATTTTCAGAAAGATTGAACAGATTTGCACTTTTATCAACAAAGAAAGATATCAAACAAGATAAGGGCATATTGAAGGATTCTTCTAATATCCTCCCATGAAAAAGCATGAGAAACCAGAAGACACGTATGTAGCCAATTTCATTAACTTATTCATTTCAGACTTAAAGTTTTTAAAAGGATGGAGTGGTTTGTAGGTGGTATAATCAAGTAGCTATAAACATTTTTTTTTTCATACAGACTTCCAGAATGTGCCTGTAGACAAACAAATTTTTAGCAGGTAATTTATGATAATCAGTTATATTTAGATTCTGTCTAAATTGATATTCTTGAAAGAAAGAAAACACACAAATATTATAATGGAAGAAAATTATCACAAGCTGAAAGACTTCATAGGATGAAATTTTAGGCATTAGTTATGGAACTGGGTACAATTTTATGATATGTGAGAAGCAAACGCTTTTCGTCTTTGAGCATTGATAATGGTAGGAGAGCTTGCATTTATTAAATAGGTGTGACATATCGGAGCACAACTCAGATATTTTACAGCTAATACATAGTCTTTGCAGCAACTCTATGAGATAGCTGTATTCCTATATAATAATGTGGAAATGGAGCTTCAAAGAGACTGCCACTGCCCCTGGTTACGCAGGAGGCCCTTAAAAGACCCGAATTTTTACTTGGGTCTCGTTTAATCTGAAACAATTTCCCTCTTGAAATGTCCATCTGGCTAGCTTTCTTCAGGTACCTGCTGAACTATCACTTTATTAAAGAAGACATTCAATGAAAAACATGTGAAGGGATTTGTGACCTGTTTCCAATCCCTTAGCACCTACCTTATCTGATCCATTGGGTGTGTATGCATCTTTACGTTTGCTGTCTGTGCCGCGCACCCTAGTTGTGAGCTCCACAAGAGTGAGGCTTTGTTTTGTTTACTTCTCCGTCCCCAGCATGCAGAAGAGAACATGGACTACCACCTGCTTTCAAAACGTGCATGAGGAATGAAAGGATGAGTGAATGAATGCTTTCAAGATACTGTGCTCTTAAATCCTCTGCTAAATTGTCTGCATGTAATTTCTCCAGCTATTAGGTGAAAAACTGTACAATGGGTCACCGTGACCCTTGTCGGAAGGGCTCTCCCCACCTCAGTTCCTTTATGTGTAAAACAGAGATAAAGATCTACCTTATAAAAGTTGTTATAGGGCTTAAAAATAATTTAGTAGCTGCCAGCAATTTGTTGAATATAAAGCATCATGGAAATTCTAGTGAGTTTACTATTCTTGCTCACTTTTAAAATAAGATGGTCACTCCTGGGTCGGTTCCAAAACCAAACAAAAATTAAATGACTGTCGCATATATTGGCCAGTTCTTAGCATGAGTAATGAGGCTGTACTGTAGTATTTGTTTTATTAATCTACACTGAGTGCCAGGTACAGCGGAACTTCCGGTGACCGTCCTCTTTGCTAGATAACCTGCTGTTTTCTTCCCTGTTCTGCTCTCCATCCTTCATCTTGCCCTTTTCTTTAGATAACAACAAGGCAGCTGACCTCTTTGGGCTCTGGGCTTCCTTATCTGCCGCCTTCTAGTTGTGTTCAGCCAATGGGAGAGTTTTGGAGCTCAGAGAAAGGGAAGTAAAAGTATTTTATTCTCTCTACTTCCTCCCTACCAGGCCACGGCTTGGAGTGTCTGTCTTCCTCCGCCAAGACCACAACCCCCAGTGAGGTTCTTACTGTGTTCTAGGAATAGCTTCCTCTTCCTTTCTGTTTTGAGCAGCAACTGCTGCCCCTTTTGGGTAGATCCTGCAGGTCTCATTACATCTTGTTGCTTCCTCTGATTCTACCAACAGCTGTTAAGGAATTCCCACACATGAAAATGTCTGCTTCCCCATTTGAGTGTGCTCCACAGTCCCTTTCAGGATTGTTACTGATACATTGTATGGTGGACAATTAAGCTGGCACTTGCATATCCATTACTTCATACCACTGGATTGTAGGTGCTTAGGTGCTTTGGAAAAGATAAGGATTTTGTGGAAGAGAACACTAAAGCCCTTGGATGATAATTTGAAGTCACACAGCACGTGAGTAGTATAACCGGAATGTGACCTGAGACGATTTGGCTTCAATAATAGCAGTTTGCCACTTTTAAAATCTTAAATGAGGACCGCTTAGACTAGTGACTTTTCCAATGACAAAGCCAGTGGTGTTGAGGGGCTGTGCTAAAGAAAAAAAAAAAAAAGAAATAAAAAAAAAAAACACTTCTCTTTCCGAGTCTACAAGGGGCGTGGTTTCAAAGGCAGGAGTATCCCAGCGCCATGCCTCCATCCATGCCCTCATCTGGGAATGTAAACTTGTTTGTCTCGGTTTCCTGCCCACGAACTCAAAAAAGCCCACTGAAAGCTCTGGGAGGAGGGGGCTTTATTGTGCTCCAGGCAGCCAATCCTGAATCAGAGTAAAAGATCAATCACTCCAGAGGAAGTTTGAAAGAACTCCTCTCATTAGACGAAAACATGAATGAGGTGGGAATAATTATTCCAGGTGGGAATAACTTAAAACTCCACTGTGTTTCTTACCTATGCAGACTCCTTCTCTGGATGCCCTCCCATGGCAGTGCCTGGGAGCTATCTCTCCTTCTCTCTCTCTGCCTAGTAAATCGCTCTCTGTAAACTCTCTGCCTAGTAAATCACTTTCTGCAAAACTCTTTGGGCCCACAATCTTTATTCAAACGGTAAGCTCTCCGGGGACCCTTTCCTCATTCTTGGGGTAAGAGAGGCCAAGGACCTGAGCACATTGGGGAAAACATTGGAATGGGAAGGGAGCTGAGTAAGTCCCCCTCCTGATCCAGGACCTGGGAGCGTCTTTGGGACGCCCCCGCAGCCCTACTCCCGTCCCACAGCTACAGTGTTTATTACCAGATTTGCTGTTCATGAATCACCATTCACTGTGAGAAGTGCTTATTCGAAGTCGTTAGCTGAGCTCTCCAGTCACCCAAGGATCCTTAATGCAACAGAAAAGTTTTTTGTGTGTGTGTGCCCCAGCTAATTCGTGCTTGTTAATGTATAATTAGTGTGCAGTATCTTACTTTCTTTTATTGAGACAGTGCAAAACCAGAAGAAGAAGGGATAATTTACACATAATCAAAGATGATTACACATCTTGTTTTGCAAATTAATAGGGGTAATAAATTTTCAAAGCCATTTTTACACCTAAGCCTTCTTACACTTCAAAATAAGAGCAGCAGGAAACAAGGTTGGTAAGAGGGGTATACTGAAAGCCAACGCATACCAGCTTATCATAGTTTTCAAGAATTTTATGAGCTTATTGTTACATACAACTGCTATTAAACAATGTAAAACCAAACGATGCTCCAATTCCTGCAACTGTTCCCCAAAAACGTGCTCTTGCTATGAACAATGATGAATTGAAGGAGTTTCAGAATGATGAATATAAGTTATATGAATGTTAAACATAGTGTAAAAGTACCTCACTTATCCTTCTTAGTGACAATAAATGTAACGTGAAGAACAGACTAGAGATTTAATCACATTAGAAAAGAAGCTATTTTTAGGTGGTGGGAAGAGGGAAAGAATCAAGAAAAATAACTAATGGGTACTAGGCTTAATACCTGAGTGATGAAATAATCTGTACAGCAAACCCCCAGGACACATGTTTACCTATGTAACAAATCCACATACCCTGCACATATACCCCGAAAGTTAAAATTAAAAAAAGAAACTACTTTGTATCTACTGAGATAGAAGTTCAGCCAAAATCATTGAAACTATCATCTGAATATCAATTAGCTATTTGGAATTTACAATAAATATTATATTTTTATTATAAATTATAAATTGTGTTTTACCCATTATTTATATCAGTACAACTTACTATATATATTATATATACATATATATGCATTTTAGCTGCTGTTAAACATTTACCAGTAAACCACAATATCTCCAGAATTAGTATATATTCATATTTATTGTATCCCAATGCTATCTGTATTCTACATGCAGTGTTACAGATTCTTGGGGTAGAAGAATTCACACTCACACACAATACAAGGAGAGTATATAATAAAATACTCTCTAATTGTCAGTTTTTACTTTTTTTATAAATATAAGTTATTAAATATTATGCTATAAATCAAAATTTTTATAATAACTTGATTGGATTTCATTTGATAAGGGTTCATAGCACCTATGTCACTTTAAGAGATCACTGTTAATTCTTCTAACCTTTTATGTGTATTATCCCATTCAGTCCCTGCAATTGTTTTCCTCAGGTGGTTTGGGCTTCCTCACAGCATGGTGTCTGGCTTCCCAGGGTGAGTATCACAATAGAGTCAAGACTGGTAGAAACCGTGTAGCTTTAGAATGATAATAGCCTCAACCTTTTGATTGGAAAACTTGTGGGACCAGAAATATTTCTGTGTCAATCTTGAAAAGTACTATCTACTTTACCAATACAATTTGTTTTTTGTGTTTTTTTTTTTTGTGGTATTCTTGCTGTCTAAGTCTTCATATATTTTTTATCTTTCTTGGTCTGTGCAGAGAAGCAATCCTCTTGAGTAAGATTGGTTTGTCTCTCCCTGTAACTTCTTTTTCTCTCATTTAAAAAAACTGATCTTGACTCTTGTATTTCTCGTTTATTTCAGGAAATGCTGAGAGTGTAAGACAGAGAAGCATGGACTCTGGAGTGAGGAACCCCAATGGGCAGATCTCATTTTTACCAATTATAAATTATGCAGACTTGACCAAGTTTATGTCACCTGCCTGTGCTTTGGCTGTGTCATCTGCAAGATGAGGATCCCTCTCTTGTTCTCCGCAAAAGGAATTGCTCTTTTTAACCAGTTTAATTATTTGCCAATTCTAGTTCATGTAGCTGTTCCTCAACTTAAGCTTCTGGAAGCTTTAATAATAAAAAATCCAGGAATTAGATTTTCAATCCATCCTCAATTTCGTTATGGTATAAAACTATTTATCACTGAGGTTGAATGTTTTTCTTAAATTTTTGCATGAAATTAATCAATGGAACATGTATTTGAAAGAAAGAATTTTTATTGTGTTCCATTGTTGAGTTATGTGGTGTTCCAAAAGTGGAACACTAGGCAAAACCACTGCTACATTGTACATAACGTATAAAATCGTGTTTCTTGTCTCAGGGAATAATGACACCTGCTATTCAGTGTGATATTTAACAGAATATTTCACATGTAAGGCAACATCACATTTTTCACCTCCAAAAGTGGTGTTCTTATGACATTTAGCAGACCACGTTTGCTTTCCCTGTTTGACTATGGCATGATTTATGGCATCGTAATGTAAGCCAAAGTCTGAGAACATCTTTCTTTTCAGCCAGGTCTGGAGGGCAAACATGGGTCTCCAGATAATGGCATACCACACGTCAACGAAACTCCAAAAAATCTCCTGGCTTCTCAGATGTTTTATACAATTGCCAAGCATTTTGTAATACCAATTTGAAACAGAACAAAAGAGGGCTTGAGTGCCATTCCTTTCCACTGATTGATGCCCAATACTTACCAATGTTTTCATCAGCTCTGTCTGTATCCCCATGCCCCAGTATACACTTTGATCATGTTTGGCTGCTGAACTTGGGTCTTCTCTTTCAGTTTCTGGGAATAGTGACTGACAAGACACAGGGGATGGATTCCTGCACCAGAAGAGCCAACAGTGACAACACTGTTATCATTCCACCTGCAGACAAGCCTGCCTTTGCCATCAATGCCATAATCAGATGTGCCACTTTCTTTTTTATTCCAATCGAGCTTTGTCAATGTGATCCTTTCTCACTGTACCTGTTGCCCAATGTCCTATGGAACCGAGCTTATCAAGAAGGGCAATACTGGTGAAAAAGCTATTGAATACAAAATGGTACTGCCCAGCGTGTGCCTCTGTAAGTGCCTCACTAAACTGAAGGACAGATGACGCACCAACATCTTATTCTTCATGTTTAGTATTTGAGATTTTACCCTGATCTGGCTGACACCAGCACATATAGCCCAGACATAAGATACCACACCAAAACTTACAGCAAAACAGAATGGGCTTTCTCTGAATAAACTGTACCCATGATGACCGAAATAAGGAACCATGGATTCATCAAAGAAATATCTTTAATTTGGAACAAATTTCATACATCTCTCACTGAGCTTGCTTATGAGAGGTTGCAACTTGGAAAACTTGTCCATTGGATCCATATTCGCTAGTTAGAAAATATAGTTTCAAAGAGGTCACTTCTCATGGAGCACTAACCAGTGCATTATGCACATCTGTTCTTTTTTCCCCAAAATATACACCTTCTACTGACTGAGATGTAACCACTAAGATAAAAAATTCCCATGAAACATTTGAATTCGGAGCTAGTCAAGCCAAGACGTGCACCCTTACTTTGAGCACGTACGCTGGAGTACCTGATGATGAGTTCAGCAACCTCGTCATCAACAAATGGTTCAAGAATTTCTGTGAGAGTTCTTATTTTTGGTGAAGAAATCGTTCGGTGGTTCTGTAACTCTAGCTGTTATGAGCTGCGCAGTTAGGGCAGCTTTTTCTCCATTTGCAAACCATGTTTGTTACTTTCCTCCTCCTTGATGGTGGAAGTTGCTGTGCAGTAGAGGTAGATGGAACGTCGTCAGGAGAGTCATCTTTAGGTGCGTCTGATGGATTATCTGAGTCAGACTCAGCCTCAGAACCATCTTGAATTAGATGTGTAGTTGTGTGCATCAAAGAACCTGGCAGATTATGTTCTCCCTTCTTCATCTCCTGAGTCCTCAACAGAAACAGGAGCTGCAGCATTTTCCGGTGGTTGCATCACTATAGCACTTGAGTCTATGCTGTCATCTGTCTCCAAAACATCAGTTATTTCATGAAGCTTGGAGTTTGAGTCATCTGGGGACTAAAACAGAAAAATGGGTATTTTTAGTGCTAGTGGTAGTGGTTTGCCTAGTGTTCCAAAAATGGAACATTAAAAAATGTCAAACCCATAACTAATGCAGCAACAATCGTTTAGCTGTTTTCTTTTTATAGCACAATAGTATAACTAGTAGAGAAGTAATAAAATATATTCCCAGTATATTGTGTAATGCAGTAAAGTTATATGTACCTGTCTTTGGATACTTCCTCAAAAATGTCTCCAAAAACAAACATCACTTTTTGACAAACTCCCAGCACACCAGTATCTGTAGCAGTGACTAATTCTGTGCACTGTGTGATGACAGGTATCCTCAGGAGACAGAAGTGTGAAAAATAAAACCTTGGTGATGACCTCGAGGAGTAGGATAACTCCTACATGCTTAGCATTCCAGTAATGGAACACTAGGCATAAATGAAGTAAGGTACAATTAAAAAGTCACCGATTTTCCCAATATTTTTCTATGGTAATTCATTGAAAAAGTGGTCCTTTCACACGGCTCTGCAGTTTCAGCTTTGTCATAAATAAAGTAACCACTGGCTGATTTATCCATCTCTGTACCTCCCTGTCTTTCAACCTTGTTAATTTTATACAAAAGTAACTGTGTTATTTGTGGCCTTTCACAAAATTTTTAGGATCAGCTTGTCATTTGACCCTTTGCCAAGAATTTATAAATGTCATTTTGCCAATTTCTGACATACACAGTCACACACAACCTTTCTTATTTTTATTAGAATAGAACTGAATCTATATATCACATGAGAAGAACTGACATTTTTATGATGTTGAGTCATCTAATTTATATGCATAATATACTTTCTGTTTATTTAGGTCTTCTCTTGTTTTTCTGATAAAGTAGTGGTAAAGCTTTCTGTATAGACCTGTCCCAAACTTTTACTTCAAAAATTTATTCCTAGGTATTTCATGTATTTTCATTCTTCATTTTCTTTAATTTTCCAAGTTTTTGTTGTTAACATACAGAAATTTAATTGCTTTTTGTATATGAATATTAACCAAAAGTCTTGCATGTGGGTTTTTTTTTTGTTATTTTAATCTTCATTTTTTTGAGACAGAGTCTCTCTCTGTTGCCCAGGCTGGAGTGTAGTGGCACGATCTTGGCTCACTGCAACCTCCGCCTCCTGGGCTCAAGTGCTTCTCCTACCTCAGCCTCCTGAGTAGCTGAAACTACAGGCAGGCACAACCAAGCCCACCTAATTTTTGTATTTTTAGTAGAGACAGGATTTCACCATGTTGGCCAGGCTTGTCTTGATCACCTGGCCTCAAATGATCTGCCTGCCTCAGCTTCCCAAAGTGCTGGGATTCCAGGCGTGAGCCACTGTGCCCAGCCTTGCATATGTTTTCCATATTTTATCTGAATATACATCTGTTAATAATTACAATATAATGTTTAAATGTTCATTTCTAATAACTTTTATTTGTTTGGTGTTTCCAATATTTAAATGAAGTAGTAATAAATATCACACTTATAATAGCTCCAACCTTAAAAGAATAATTTTCTACTTTTCATTATTAAAAGTATAATGTTTGGTTAATTTTTTTAAAACATTTTCTCTAATAAATACATTTTCCTAATCATCAGAACATCTTAGTGAGTGCATTTTAAATATCAAATCATTTGAATTTTTTTCTAATATTTTGGTTTCAAGGGCTTTTCTTGTGGTCCTCAGTGAAAAAAGTAATGAATATTCCCTTGAATTAACTAGCATTATATTCCTGAGCGTATTGTTTTTTATGATTTTTTTTTTTTTTATATGGAGTCTCACTTCATTGCCCAGGCTGGACTGTAATAGCGTGATTTTGGCTTTCTGCAACCTCCACTTCCTAGGATCAAGTGATTCTCCTGCCTCAGCCTCCCAAGCAGCTGGGATTGCAGGCGCCCACCACCATGTCTGGCTAGTTTTTGTATTTTTTACTAGAGATAGAGTTTCACCTTGTTGGCCAGGCTGGTCTTGAACTCCTGACCTCAAGTGATCTGCCTGCCTTATTCTTTCAAAGTGCTAGGATTACAGGCATGAACCACCATGCCTGGCTTATAATCTTTTATTTTACATTTCTTGCTCAAATATTGCCTTACTTAAGGCCATATTTTTTTTCTTTATAAAACATTTATATTTTGTGTAGAGCACCAACTAAAATTAAGTTAACAGAACTTCTAGGATGGCAACATGAGGAGTTCCATGGAGGAAGAAAGAGCACTAAGGTGAAAACTACTTACAAGGCAGCTGTGGAGAGCCTCCGGCAATCGTCTCAACAGCATACAGCCAAGGAAGAAAAATGCGTTGTAGAAAGCCTACCGAACAGCAAGAGTCTGAGGCACTCAAGACGTGATCTACTTCTCTTCCCTGAGTTCAGCAGATGGAAGCTCAACTCCAGAGACATGGAGGAAAGAAGAGAGGGTTTCCTCTTTCCTCAGCTCCCAACTGAGGAATATTATCTCACTGGGAGGTACAGGTCACCAACATTTCATGTCTCCTCAAACTCCAAGTTGAGGCTAAATTGCTGGTGAGTATAACTGAGAGGTCAGAGGATCACTTCCTCAGCCTGGCCTTCCCACTTAAGATAAAAGCTTTATCTCAGGCATTTTAGGCTGACTTGAAAAGCATGCCCCAGATGACCTGAAGGATTCTGACAACGCTGGGAGAGACAAGCCTAGAAAAGCACACTCTACCCAGTAGCTGTAGTGGTAGCTCAGAGATTGTGCCAAGGAGGAATGGAAGTGTATCAGAACAGAGAGCTCTGATTCTTTCCCCAACAGAGCTGTGTGTATTTAAAAGAGAGTATGGGGAAGTTCACATCCAAGGGCTTAAAAACAATGGAAAGTTCGGTGATATATAAAGAATAAACTGGTGGTTCCCCATAATTAAGAAAAGCATGCTAAAACATAAGCCAATTAGTTTACTTATGAAAACCAGATAATGTGACTGCTACGAATAACCCTTATGTTTGAGGTCAAAGAAAACCTCAAACGATGGCCTCAAAAACTACACTTTGCCCAAATTTAATCAGTCTGTGGGGCAATATATGATCCAGGGCATTCTAGAAAACAACAGCATAATCAGCCAGCAATTAGTGGAGCCTAATCATTGGATGTGAACGAAACGAGGGGTTAACAGAGAGATCAAGAAAACGTTCAAAGAGAACCCAGTTTAAACAACAGTAATCCAGTGCTTACCCTGTCCATGTCTGAGGCTGTGCCCTCTGAGGCATGAGCACAAAAGTCTTCACTGGGGAAAGCAGACTTCACAAAGTAGGTTAGCCCATACTTAAATAAGCAAACAATAAGCAAAACAAGTCCCAGAGACGGGAGAGGGAAATCTGTATCGGGAGTGACTACACATATTCTTTACAATGTCCAGGTTTTCACAGCAACTAAAACAAATGATGTGACACTTGGAACAAGAAAGTGTGACTCACCCATAGGGGTAAAGAAAGGTATACAACAGAAACTTCCTGTGAAAGGACCCAGATGTCAAATTTAACCGACATCTGTTTTATTTTGCCATATTTTGTCATGTTTAAATTTGAAATTTAAATATGTTCAAACCACTAATGAGAAATGAGCATTAGGACAAAAATACTTAATGCACGCAGGGCTTAAAACCTAGATGATGGGTTGGTAGGTGCAGCAAATCCTCATGGTACATGTATACTGATGTAACAAACCCGTGTGTTCAGCACATGTATCCCAGAACTTAAAAAATAAAAAAGGTAAAATGAAAATAAAGCCAAAAAGCAAACACACGCAAAGAAAAGATGATAACAATGCTACATGATTTCGAAAACAGATAGGACTTATAAAAAAGAACCAAATGAAAATTCTGGATTTCAAAAGAATAATCACTAAAATAAAAATTTCACTAGAGAGGCTCAACCGTAAATATGAACTGGAAGAAGAAAGAATCTGTGAATTTGATAATAGATCAACAAAGGTTATAATATCTGAATAACAAAAGGAAAAAAACTGAATAAAAATAACTAGAACCTAAAAGAAATGTGAAATGCTACTGAGCACACCAGCATGTACACAATGGGCATGCTAGAAACTAAGAGTGATAAAGAAAAAAATATACATATACATTTAAAGAAATAATCGTGGAAAATCTCCACAGTTTGCTGGAAAATATTAATCTACACTTCAAAGAAGCACAACAAACTGGAAGTAGAATAAATACAAAGATTTTACAGCTAACAACATCATGGCAAAAATGCTAAAAGCTTAAGACAATGGACAATCTTGCCGGGCGCGGTGGCTCACGCCTGTAATCCCAGCACTTTGGGAGGCCGAGGCGGGTGGATCACGAGGTCAACAGATCGAGACCATCCTGGTCAACATGGTGAAACCCCCTCTCTACTAAAAATACAAAAAATTAGCTGGGCATGGTGGCGCGTGCCTGTAATCCCAGCTACTCAGGAGGCTGAGGCAGGAGAATTGCCTGAACCCAGGAGGCGGAGGTTGCGGTGAGCCGAGATCGCGCCATTGCACTCCAGCCTGGGTAACAAGAGCGAAACTCTGTCTAAAAAAAAAAAAAAAAATGGACAATCTTGAAGGTAAAATGAGAACAACTTGTTCATGCAGGTAACCCCAAATAATATCAGTAAATGATGTCTCACAAAAAGCAATGGGAGCTAAACGGTAATGCCATATTTCAAGTGTGAAAACAAATGAACAAACGCTGTCACAAAAGTCTTATATCCAACAGAACTATTTTCCAAAAATCAAACAAAATAAAAGTGTTACAAAACAACTGAAAACTCAGATAAGTTATTGCTGGCCACAGAAAGCAATTCAACTTCCCATGAACAAACTAACAGCACTGGTTAAGATAATTATGTAATTATAAATGATAGGATGAAGTATATGTATTCTCCTTTTGTCTCTTTACTAATTTAAAGTGCAATCGTATGCAAAATAAAACACTATGTATGTGTGTATCTATTCGTCCAGCATGTAATCTATCTCTTCAGCTATCTAATCTCTTTTCTCTAACCGTCTATTCATGTCTTTTCACTTATCTCTCATCTTTCATTCATCTATTTAATCTGTCTGCTTATCTATTCATCCCTCTACCATCCATACATCTAATGTTGTATACAGTAAGGTCAATAACATATACAATACATAGAAAAGGAATACATTTGCAAATGTCAGCACAAAGGTGGTGGATGACCAAACTCACACTACCCATTTGCAAACTTCCTGCAAAGCTGAAGTAATCAAAGCAGTGCGATCTTCACACAAAGACAGACATACAGACCGACAGGATAGAACTCAACAAACTAGAAGTGAGATGCCAAAAATAAATACGTGCATAGATAGCCAAGTGAGTTATGATCTGCAGATAGACAACCGCAGTGATTTGAGAACTAATTAATTGTCAACATTTAAGGCTGAAGTAGGTCCAGATCAGCCTGGCCAGCATGGTGAAACCCTGTCTCTACTAAAAATACAAAAATTAGCTGGGCGTGGTGGCACACACCTGGAATCCCAAATACTCGGGAGGCTGAGACAGGAGAATTGTTTGAACCCGGGAGGCGGAGGTTGCAGTGAGCCAAGATCATACCACGGCACTCCACCCTGGCAGACAGCAAAACCCGGTCTTAAATAAATAAATAAAATTTGTCTAGTTTTCCTAAAAATTTGGAAAATTCCTAAACACCAGGCCACATTCCTGCATACGAAGACTTGGTTGGGGATGACTGGTGGTTCTGTCCACTGGAGTTGGGCCACAGTAACTCAGTTCACCAGTCCCCAACTGACCTCTTACATTTGCGTCTTCTCTGTGGCTCATTTCACTGTTTCTGATGATGGCCCCTGGAAAAAACAATTGCCTCAATAATTACTTAATTACACTTGTAAGTCCTTAAATAGGAATTGTGAGAGCAGTTTATTGTAATAGGAATCTCTCACCTAATTTCAGGACTCCATTTCCTGAGAATTCCTCTAAGCCTTTTTGTCTGAGTTAATTGATGTGAAGAGACGGTTAACACTTACTCTTTCTTACTGTGCTTTACAAATTGAAATAATATTCAAAAACAATCCATCTTTGCTTCACCCTGTGTATGTTATGAGTAATTTGTCAGAATTGTGGGAAAAAGAGCTTTACATGTCATTGTCGCTGCTTTTGGAGTTGAAAAGGTGTCGAAAAGTGTATCTATGACTAACAAGGGGGTAAATTCTGGTATCTCGACTTTAAGATACTGAGACATAATATTCAGTTACTAAAATGCTGTAAGGCAAATATTTCCAGGCCACATTTATTCATCTACTTAGCATTCAGAAAATCATGTTGTGTGTTTTGAAGAATGGCACATGTTTGAAAGAGCCAGAAATCATATCTGCCAGCCTGCACACTGGTCTGCCCTGGGAACCTTTTGTAATGCAACAAGGTGGATGCATTTAAATGTCTTAAAAATGGAAAATACATACAGTTCTCAGGGTATCAGGAGAAATACTTTAAGGCTAGAAAACTCCACATATGGAAGAATGTGTTTTCTTTTTCTTTTTCAATTTTAGTGGATGAAATTACTTTATCACCAAAATAAGTTTATATTCATTATTGTAATCCCACCCAAGCAATTTCCATGTCTGGCTTTGTATTGTGTACTTTGCATACATTACCTTATTTTCTTTCTCTTTCTTTTTTCTTCCTTTCTTCCTTTCTTCCTTTCTTCCTTTCTTTCTTTCTTTCTTTCTTTCTTTCTTTCTTTCTTCCTTTCTTTCTTTTTTGAGACGGAGTTTCGCTCTTGTTACCCAGGCTGGAGTGCAATGGCGCGATCTCAGCTCACCGCAACCTCCGCCTCCTGGGTTCAGGCAATTCTCCTGCCTCAGCCTCCCGAGTAGCTGGGACTACAGGCATGCGCCACCATGCCCAGCTAATTTTTTGTATTTTTAGTAGAGACAGGGTTTCACCGTGTTGACCAGGATGGTCTCGATCTCTTGACCTCGTGATTCATCCGCCTTGGCCTCCCAAAGTGCTGGGATTACAGGCGTGAGCCACTGCGCCCGGCCGTACATTACGTTATTTTCTTTTCAGTATTATAGATAACAAAAACAGCTAGCATCTATTGCACGTCTACTAACTGGCAAGCTAAGTCATTAGACGTCTACATAAAATACTCAATTTAACCCTAATAATAGGCTTATGAAGTTGTTATTATTACGTTCCAGTTTCATGGATGGAGAAACAAAGGCTATGAGCAGCTAATACGGCCTGAATTAAAGAGCTAATAAATGCGTAACAGTAAGTGTGGATCAGGGTATAAATCCTGTCTCTGGTGCCATAGTCCTTTTATCCATCATGGTAAACCCAAACCTTTGCCCAATGCGCACTTTGATGGCATATACACTTGTGACTGTATTTTACCCTTGCCTCACATTTGATGTGTCTGCAAATGGTCATCGTGCTTGTAATATACATATACATTACAAACTTAATATAAAATAGTAAGCTCAGTAGAAAACAAAAACAAAGGTTTGTTAAAATTTTTAAAATACACTGTTTGCAACTACATAAACACAAAGATACATAATAAATATTGGTAATAATATGAAAGTTGAGATTCTTTTTTATACTTTAAGCACTGGGGTATATGTGCAGAACATGCAGGTTTTTTACGTAGGTATACACGTGTCATGGTGGTTTGCTGCATCCACCACACCATCATCTACATTAGGTATTTCTCCTAATGTTATCCCTCCCCATCCCCCAACTCCTGCTATCCCTCCCCTAGCCCCCCACCCCCGGCAGGCTCCTGTGTATGATGTTCCCTCCCTGTGTCCATGTGTTCTCATTGTTCAACACCCACTTCTGAGTGAGAACATGTGGTGTTTGGTTTTCTGTTCTTGTGTCCGTTTGCTGAGAATGATGATTTCTAGCTTTATCCATGTTCCTGCAAAGGGCGTGAAGTCATCGAAAGGTGGGATTCTGTTAAAAGCACGCCAGTGCTCTCTTCTCTCAGCCTTTTAGCTTACTGAATTGGTTATTACTGAACCTCCTCATTTCTTATCATCTTGTTACTAGGACGAAATAAAAAGACAAACTCAGTTTCCTAAGGTCGTAGAAGAGCCTGAAGTCCAATTTTTGTGTTCCCCTTGTGGGCACACTGATAACTTGATTTAATTAGTCAGCCCCTGTGACGAAGCTTCTGGCAGAATGTCTTGCTCTGTGCAAGTCAGGCGTTGCAAACAACATTGTGAAGATCAGAGACTGATGGAACTGTGCGTGCCTCTCTGCATTTCCCTTCTTCCCTGAATCTTGGCCCTTCATGTCCTGATTGCCTTTGTAGCCCTGCGTTCAATTTTGATTTTTTCAGCCTCCTGGGACTACCTAAAATCCTGTCTACTTCATGTTTTCTGTGAGGATTTCTGGTTGACTTCTCAGCCTCTTATTCCATGCTGCTTACAACCAGCAAATCCTTGAAGGAAAAAAAGTGAGAATGTCAGTCTCACCCTGGTAAGTTTCTGATCCCTCTGGCATCCTGCTCCCCAGACACTGGCGTCTCGGTAGCTCCCCAATGTCAAGATTTAAAAAAAAAATGTTCTTCTGATCGATGTGGTGACGTTAAAAAAAGAAAAATGTTTCCCACTTTCTTAGTTTTTCCCAATGGCAGATTTGCTCTGCAGCAAAGTAACCCATCAAACCCCAAAGTGAAATGTCTCTTACTCATTCTTCTTTTATTCCATCGTCTCTGAATTTCACATCCTTCTGCACTTTTTGGCTTAGTTAGAAACTTGAATCCCTCTTAAAGCCTCTCGAAAGTTATTTCTGGGGCAGAGAGCTCAGTATGTCTCAGGCAGCACAACTAAAGAGGAACACTTGTTTTCTCCCATTCACTTGAATCCAACCATAAAAAGAACCTTAAAAAGAACGAGTGACAGCCTCTGCTCTAGTCTCTGCCTGATCTGTACTAAATTAACACCAGTTTAGTCTTCGAGGCAGAGAAACACACATCACTTTATAGTAGGTCCTAAATACTATTTTCAGTAACGCTGTCAAGCGCTATCTAATGGGCATCCACTTTGGCCTTTAACTTAGAAAATCTTGGAGAACAGTGAAAGAAAAATCCATAGTGATTAGATTTCTCAGAGAACGGTAATGCCACTTGGGACTAATGCCACTTCGTTTACCAGGAATTTGCTTCTGTAACATGGCGTTAAGAGTGGCAAGAAACAAAATCAAATAACCTCATTTGCTATGTACGTGTCAGGCAAGGGCTGCTTCTTTGAATACCTGCACACGAGTCTACATTTTGAAAGAGACGATCGATGATGGATGTGTTTCTCTGAAGGAAACGTGCTTTCCTGTGAGAGACGCTTTTGAAAAGACAGGGCCCTTGGTATGTGCCAGTTGAGCCAGACACTGGCTTTTCCTGCCCAGGGCCACTATCTGCAAATAGGAGTGTCACATTTAAGACTATTCAGAATGTCTCAGATGCATGGCTTGAATTGGATGCTTATTTTTGTTTGTCTCCTAAAAACGATACAACTAGTGTATTTTCATTGTATGAATGAAGAAACTAACATCTCTCATCTGCTGGGTACACGGGTTAGGGTTGTAGGCTGCATGGGCCTCCTCCTGGTGCCCTGAGCACACTCCCTCGTTTGTTCTTACAGCTGGGCTTCCGCATTTTTTCTTTTCCTCGGCCTGGATCACTCTTTCCCAAGCTCTAGCCGCTGACTGGCTGCTTCTCCCTGTTCCGATTTCAGAATAAGTTTTTCCGCAGAAAGACCTTCTCCCACTGGAGTCTGTTAATTAGCTTCTCCCTGTTGCTTCTTCTCTGGCATGTTCCTTACTCATTTCTGTGTTCTCCTTCTTATTATCTGTAACTGCTTTATCTGATTGCCCCCTGCTCGTCTCCCCTCCAGGTGTGAGCTCTTGAAGATGACAGCCTCTCTATACCCAGGTCAGCTGGGTCTCCCATTGCCAGCCTTGTCTGCAGGCCACAGCAGGAACCTAATAAAATTAGGTGCATTAATCAATGACAGAATAGACAAGCAGCATTTTAGATATAGACATAGATAAGCAGCTACCACAGAATATCCCATCACAGGACATCTCTTGATTATTTTGTGTTGGTTATACTATTGATTCTGTCTTTTCAAAACTATTATAACAAGATTATGGAATTATGTTTGAACTGAAATTCAGTCAGAAAACTTCGCTACCCACTTCAGGGATTTCTAGAATGCAAAAGGAGGGGTGAAATTTGAGATCCTGCCGGATGGCATGTGGTGGTTTTAAGGAAGGGTCTATAAACATCCCTAAACATAGCCGAGCCACAAACGCATGGGACTGCAGAGAGATTTCCGGCTACCCCTCTATACCTCTTCAAGGGTGCTGCGACATCTGTGGAAAGGAAACCACGAAGCACTTTCTTTCTTCTCGTTAACTGCATCATGCCTCCCAGCATCGAGATCTGGCTTTCCTGGCAGGCGTGGCACTTTGGCGTACCTGCCAGAAAAGCCCAAACCAGGCATGAGATGACGTTCTGATTTGGCTCTCAGCTTGAATGTTACTGATATATGGAAATGCTACTGATTTTTGGACCTTGATTTTGTGTCCTGAAACTTTACTGAGGTCGTTCATCGGTTCTATGAGCTTTTTGATAGTCTTTAGAATTTCTAGGTTTTATATCATCGGTGAAGAGATAATGTGACTTCTTTTTTCCCCGTCTGGATGGTTTTGTTTCTTTCTCAGTCTAGAACTTCCAATACCATGTTGACTCCGAGTGGTAAGAGTGAGTGTCTTTGTCTGGTTCCAGTGCTCAAGGGGCATGCTTTCTTGAACTTCCAATACCATGTTGACTCCGAGTGGTAAGAGTGAGCATCTTTGTCTGGTCCCAGTGCTCAAGGGGCATGCTTTCTTGAACTTCCAATACCATGTTGACTCCGAGTGGTAAGAGTGAGCATCTTTGTCTGGTCCCAGTGCTCAAGGGGCATGCTTTCTTGAACTTCCAATACCATGTTGACTCCGAGTGGTAAGAGTGAGCATCTTTGTCTGGTCCCAGTGCTCAAGGGGCATGCTTTCTTGAACTTCCAATACCATGTTGACTCCGAGTGGTAAGAGTGAGCATCTTTGTCTGGTCCCAGTGCTCAAGGGGCATGCTTTCTTTCAGCTTTTGCTTTTCCAGTATGATATTGGCTGTGCATTTGTCATTGATTTCTAGTGTTATTCTGAGGTATGTTTCTTTGATTCTTATCAACAGTGGATTGGGTTTTAAAATGTGATTCATATACCCCGTGGAATACTACACAGTCAGGATAAAACAAAATCAGGTCCATTGCAGCAACCTGGATGCAGCCAGAAGCCATCATCCTAGGCAAATTAACACAGAAACAGACAACCAAAGATTTCATGTTCTCACTTGTAAATGGGAGCTAAACATTAAGTACACATTGACATACAGACAAGAAAAATAAACACTGTGGCCTATTAGAAGCGGGAGAGACGAAGAGTTGAGGGTTGAAAATTGCCTACTGGGTACCATGCTTTCTACCTGGGTGACAGGACCATTCAGACCCCAAACCTCAGCATATACCAGGTAACAAACCTGCACGTGTACCCCAAGCCTAAAATAAAAATCGAAATTTAAAAAGAAATAAAATTCTATGAAACATCACCGAAAATATGCTTTTGAACCCTTTATTCGTGTTAGAAATATTTAATTCATATAAAACACAACTGAAATGGATTTTTTTAAAGAAAAAGTATATTCACTTATATAACTTAAAAATCTTGGGATATCTGGCACCAGGCATGGGTGTATCCAGATACCCAATTAATATATTCAGACTCTCTCTTGAATTGTGTTTATTATTTTATTGAGTCAGGGTCTTACTCTGTCACCCAACCTGGAGTGCAGTGGCATGATCCTGGCTCACCGCAGCCTCGACCTCGTGGGCTCAAGCTATCCTCCCACCTCAGCCTCCTGAGTAGCTGAGACCACAGGCATGTGCCACCATGCCTTAGTAATGTTTTGGGTTTGTTGTTGTTGTTGTTTTGTATTTTTTGTGGAGACAGGGTTTCACCATGTTGCCCAGGCTGATCTGGACCTCCTGGTCTCAAGCTATCCACCTGCCTCGGTCTCCCAAAGTGTTGGGATTACAGATGTGAGCCACCACACCTGGCTTCTCTTGCGTCATAGTTTAATTCCAACAGTATTGATTGAACACTCACCGTACACGTGATACATTTCTGAATATAGGAACATGGCAGTGCCCAAAGCAGATGCAGTCACTGTTGCTGCAGAGCTGACATTCCGGAGGCCTTGCGGTGTGTCTCACACTCTGGTCCCATATTCTCACTTCTTAACTGTCCCTGGAGGTGTCTGAGACTTTAGCAGGACTGTTTCCAGTGGTTAAAACTCAGCTGTTTTGCTTTGATACGTCTCCAGTAAAATGCACAGTGAAACTAAACGAAACAAACAAGAAAACTCTCTTAGTTTTCACGGTACTTTCCAAATGGTTTTAGACTTCAGTGACACAGAGTCAAATTCAACTACACTCTCATGCCCCAATAAACCAGAGGGAATGAAGAGATGAAACGTACCGACTGTCCTAGGCCTGGGACCCAGGTGAACTGGGACTTGCGTCAACCCACTGAACACATAGACTGAGAGTGAGGAGCGGATTCCCCAAAGGAGATCTGGGGTCTCGGTCTCAGAAGAGGATGTTTCCTGAAAAGGGAAACATAACCAGCACCTACATCGTCGATAATATTTCCTCAGGATATGTGCTCCAAAGTGAAACTGTGGAGTCAGTGGACAAATTTTAGGTGTGATGATACATTTAGTTAAGTGTCTCTCAAAAGACTGTCAATTTATTGTAATTCCAATCTTGTATAACTTATTTACATAGCGAATAAATTTCTTAAAATAATACAAACTGTGATTGAAATGTAAAATGCCTTAATATATTCTGAGATAATTTTCCAATGAATAAAGGCTTTCCATTATGTGTATTAATCTGGAACTTCCCATTAAAGTTTCAATTATTTCTAAAATGATACCTTATCATGATTGTTAAAATCCAGAATAAAAGCAAGACAAACATATCTTCTTTGGTGAAAATGTAACCTTTTCATGCTGCCTTCTCAGATAGATAATTTTTCAATTACCTTATTTTGGAACTTTGAAGGCAGAATTATTTCTTCCTAAAAATGACCACAGTTCTCCTTTTCACTGGCAGAAGATCATCGCAAGTATTTTTTTTTTAATTGCTTTCCCAAGATCATTAAGTCAAGTAGAAGAAAACAAAATAGAAAGGGGAAAATTCTAAACTTACAGATTTAATGAAAAGTTTCCCAAAATAGAAATGACACAAATGTTCTGTTACCAGATGATTAAACTCTCCAGATCTGCCTGCATTTTCTCACTGTTAGAGCTACTGCGCTTTGAAATATCCCTGTTTGTTGGGAGTGTGGTTTGTCGTGGTGTACTGAAGGCAGCTCTTCCATTTTTGTGCCCATTTTGAATGACGAAGAAGAGAGTAGTGTCTTCCAGGCCTTCACTCCCAGAATCCACTTTGCAGTCAGAAAGTCAGAAATGTTGGCTGCTCTGGAGAAGCCTCTTCCTTCATCTTCTTTCAATATGATACGAAAAACACCTGACGTCAGCATAGCCCTACTTGCTCAGTGTGGTCTGCACTGGGCTCATCTGCTGCTTGCCCAGTGTTTCTTCTTCACCTTGACTCTGTGCAATTACTTATTGGCAGGCGGACATTACCTGGTTACCTTGGCAACCATCAGAGCAAGAACAAGTGATGGAGAAACTGCATAGACTCTTAGAGAGAATTGATTGCTTCCTTTCTTTCTTAGAGGAAGAATCACACATAGTCTTGTCCGGTGACCACAGAGAAACGAGTCCAGCCCACATTCTTTCCAGACTTATGAGTAACTACTAAGTGTTACACAATTCTTTTTATGAACTGAGGCAGTAGATACATGATTTGTAAGTAATGTCTGTATTGTACAATATTGGTGTAAGTATTGTAAAAGGATTAATAAACACTGAAATGTATGAAGTAGGAAGAAAGATTTTCTCCCTCTCCACTGCTACTCTACCCCTGAGTTAGTTTGCTCTTAATCTATCCTTCTAGACTAAATGTAAATCCAAGACTCTAAACACTTGGACACTCCACCTCAGCTTTTCCTTAAGGAATTCAAGCACGTGGCATCTGCCGATAGATAGGCTCACACCTTCTGTTGGTTTAGATTTCTTCTAGATATTTCCTTCCTTCCTTCCTTCCTTCCTTCCTTCCTTCCTTCCTTCCTTCCTTCCTTCCTTCCTTCCTTCCTTCCTTTTCTCCCTCCCTCTCTCCTTCTCTCTCTCTCTTTCTCTCTCTTTCTTTCTCTCTCTCTCTCTCTCTCTCTCTCTCTCTCTCTCTCTCTTTCTTTCTTTCTTTCTTTCTTTCTTTCTTTCTTTCTTTCTTTCTTTCTTTCTTTCTTTCTTTCTTTCTTTCTTTGTTTCCCAGGCTGGAGTACAATGGCATGATCTTGGCTCACTGCAGCCTCCAACTCCAGGGTTTCAGCTATTCTCCTGCCTTAGTCTCTCGGGTAGCTGGGATTAAAGGTATGCACCACCATAACCGACTAATTTTGTATTTTCAGTTGAGATGGAATTTCACCACATTGGCCATACTTGTCTCAAACTCCTGACCTCAGGTGATCTGCCTGCCTCAGTCTCCCAAAGTGCTAGAATTACAGGCATGAGCCACTGCCCCCGGCCTCTTCTAGATACCGTCTCTTCATGAGAAAGGCCTTTGATAATACCCTAGGGAAATGACATTAGTGTCACCTCTGTTTTCACCCTGCTTCATTTTCCTCCAGAGCATCTGTCGATACATCTGTATTGGCGTTATTTATTTTACTGTCTTTCTTTCCCCATTTGACTATAAGCTCCATGAGTACAGCAGCTTCATGCCTTTTGACCAATGATATAACCCATGCTCAGCACATCACCAGCCACAAGGGGGTCTTCGGTGCAAATCTGTTGAAGGAATAGTTGCAAATACGTGGTCTGAATATCTCCACTTCCTTATGTCATGCCTGTGCCTGTCGTGGTCAGTCACTCACAGCACTTTTTCTCACTCATGTTCCCTTTACATTATTACCAGTAGACAGAGTTTTATTCAGTGTGAAAACTGTTTTCTATCTCTCCTCCATGAGATAAACTCTATTATCTTGAAAACTACAGAATTTTGGAATCAGATTACCTTATTCTAGCAACATTAACAAAACTAATTCCTCTTCCTAAAAGTTACCTCACCTTTATTCTTTAGAAAGGACGAAACTTTACTGAATTATTTTAAAGAAAACAGACGCTCTCCCTGGTTCAACCTGGCTAGCATGCTAGCTGTTAGATTTGAGGAAAGGTATTTTCCACTCTGTTTCTGGTGTCTCATCTGAAAAATTTAAAAGAATGCACACCTGCCTAATAGAGTTATCACTGTATTAAATTAAAATCTGCAAAACACTTCCAACATGGCCCAGAAAACACAATTTTTAAAATTATTTCTAAATAAATTTGTAGTAAAATGAATTCACTATAATGTTTACTGTATAAAATGTAATGCTGTTGCTTTTTAATTATCATTTTTATGATGATCACGAACAATCTGTGCCCTTTCAGAGCCAACATCAATAATAAAAGGCTTTTCTCTGATTTCAATGTGAACTAGATATTTCAAGGTACAGGCTGGAGGAGTAGATTGTATTTTTTAAATCCACAACCCATAGTTGTATGGGGTGCATAAAAAATACACAGTAAAAATATAACTCCCAGTGTCTATGCACACACACACACACAATAGGAGCACAATTTTACAAATGTATACATTTTGTTAAGTGCAATAAACTTAAATACTTTCTTCTCCTTTCTGTTCTGTTCCATTTTGTATTGTTCTGTCACAGTCTGTTTTACCTCATCTAAAAATGTTGGCTTCCAGTCATTTATTTGATGCTAGTAATCACTGTAACCTACAAGAGAGTCATGAAGGAGGTATGCCCAACAAGTAGGTGTGAAAATATCAGGCTTTCATTTACAAAGATACACATAAAATATGACAATAATGTTGTTAATGAGCTGTCTAGCTATTGAAAGACGTAGAGAAACCTTAACAGAGATTGCTAAGGGAAAGACGCCAAGCTGGAAAGGGCACATTCTATAACATTTCCACCATATGACGTTCTGGAAAACAAGCTCTACAGACAATAAAAAGATCAGAGATTGCCAAGGGCAGGAGGTGGGGAATAAATGGATGGGAGCACAGAGCATTTTTAGGGCAATGAAACCATTTTTCTAGGATACTATAATGGTGGATATGGGACAGAACGCATCTGTGGAATTCTGTATAAACACACAGAACAAACAGCGATCCCTAACATACACTATGAATTCTAGTTGGTAATAATGTATCACTATTGGCTCATCGATTGTAATAAATGTGCCACTCTAATGCAAAATGTTAGTAAGAGAAGGAAATGTATGTGGGGGTGGGATAGGGGAGGATCAATGAGAATTCTGTACTTCGTGCACAATTTTTCTGTAAACCTAAAATTGTCTTTAAAAAAATAATGCTTGTTAAAGCAATGCAGACTCGAATGCAGATTAAACGTAGCATTTCCTATGACATTTGTGGAAACACACACTGCGTGAAGGAGGGAAAAAGCCCATCTTTCCAAGCGCTGGCATTTTAATACCCTTCTTTCCAGCCTTCACTGTGCCAAGAGGCTGACTGGTTTATCTTGACGAGGATGCCATGCTAGCCATACTTTTATGTGACATTTTAATGCACTGTACAGAGAGAGAAAAAATCATTAATGGCTCTACACTCATTCTCCAATTTTCAGTGTGTCTGCATGTTTCTTTATCTGCTCGTGCCTTGATGCCTTGTTTGGGACAAAAATTAAGAACACGAGGGGAATTACTTTGAGACAGACTCACATTCATCCTCTCAGTTCCTCCTAACTTGCTGACTGATTGACCAGTTTAGATTACCAAGGGTTCATTGCCTCTTTCCACACCATGGGTTGATTAGGAGACAGACTGATAAACAGGAGTGAGCAGTAAAGTGTTATGTGTTTCTATGAGGAGAAAGAGTCCAGGTAGAATTGAAGTTAAAGAGGGTGGGGAGAGCTGGCAATGCAGAGGAGGCGGGATGGTAGGAAAGCACCATGAAGGAGAAAGCTGAGCTGAGTCTTTGGTAGAAAACAACGAAAACTGATTTGAGCCACCAAAATGTGGGGATGTACTTTATGAAGGGCATGAGGTTTGTCACTGTTATCAGAAATAAATAGAAAAAGTAAGCCTTGGAAAAAACAGAAGCCAAAACAACAGTTCCAGAGATGTGACACACAGGAAAACCTTGGTCAACAGCCACCCCACTCCACCCCCTGTTTTTCTGGAAACTCAAGATTCTCATTCCAGATTGGCCCAGGTTGGTTCAGACTCTCTCCCCTACACCCTTCCCCAACTACCTTGCCTATGGGAAGGTTGAGAGTCATGATGGACAGCGAGTCCCTGCCAATTTTATCATGTAGGAGTAGGGATGGTCTCCCAGAGCAATCAAGAGGCTGACAGCAGAAGACGGGGGTGGGGAGAGATGCTGGATCATACATCAGTAGAATCCCCTACATGTTAATGAAGATAATCACTTACTCAAAGAAGACAGAGGACAAGAAACCTAGCCAGAAAGAACAGTATATGCAAAGGCAGGCATATAAATTCCCAACAAGAGAGCTGGAAAATGGAATTCAAGCAATGTGAATGGATTGGGAAGCGCAGTTGATTCTCACGATTCAAGATTATATTCAATGGAATCATCTGCAACACTGAACAATTAGCAAATACTGAATACTGCGTCTCAGGTAAACATAGAGCTACATTCCTGTGAACGTTGTTATGTTTTTGTCAGCAAATATATACATAACCTTGTTTTATGTGTGTTTCTGTTTAAAGATATTTAATACACATGGTTTCCTTAACATTGAGCTCATAATCACCAGCACAATAATTCATATTTCCCTGGAGAATCAGGGGGAAAAAAAACTAGAAGAAAGTCTTTTTCCAGTTAAGAACTGGTGGTCCATAATCACAAAAATAATGGGTTTTAGGCAAGTTGATGCTTCAAAATAAACCAGGTACACTTTAAAATAAAAGTGAGTATACATATGTAGAAAGTTGATTATACAGATTGCTTCATTCTTGTCATACTCAAGTCAACCATCCTTGTGGGCAGGGGGAAAAAGCACTCTGGGTTCACAGCATCTGCTCCAACAGGTAAATTTTCCACAAGTCCAGCTGCCGAAACTTCCTGGCACACCTTGAAACCAGTTTTATCTAATAGCTACTGAAACAAACTGCAAACTGCTGTGACTCTTTTTTCTTTTCTTTTTTTTTTTTTTTTTTTTTTTTTGAGATGGCATTTCCCTCTTGTTGCCCAGGCTGGAGTGCAGTGGAGGGATCCAGGTTCACTGCAACCTTTGCCTCCATGGTTCAAGCAAGTCTTCTGCCTCAGCCTCCCGAGTGGCTGGGACCACAGGCACCTGTCAGTGGGCCTAGCTAATTTTTTTGCATCCTTAGTAAAGACGAGGTTTCACAGCGTTAATCAGGATTGTCTCCATCTCCCGACCTCATGATCCGCCTACCTCGGCCTCCCAAAATGCTAGGATTACAGGAGTAAAACCACTGTGCCTGGCCTATGACTCTTAAGACTAGTTTTACCCAAGGCCATCACCCAGCAGTCAGAGACTGCCAGCTTTCCAAAAGTTTACAGTGTGAATGAACTTTCCTTCAATACAGTACATAACACTTGTCCTTTTTCTAAAACCTCCAACCTTCTCTTTGTTCCTGAGAGATAACAAAGACCATCCAGTGTGTGGTGAAGCCCCAAATTTCAATTCTTTCTTCCCAAATAAAATGTTTTAAATGAGATTCAATTCTATGTTTTATATGACTTTGAATATATATATGCAGAGGCAGTTTTGCAATTAAAAGTAATTATTAAAAGTCATTGCAATTACTTTTCATTGCAAAAGCCACAATTACTTTTGCACTATGTGTGTAAAACCTAATCTCTATGTGTGTGTGTGCCGGTGTGCATGTGCACACCTGTGTGTGCCTGTGAGTTTGTGTACACACACACAATGGACATTGGCATGGGTATTTTCCCTTTTATTTTAGAAAAAGGAAAAAATAGTCAACCCTGCTCTAATTCCTGCCAACCCAGTCTTCTTTCAGGCTGGCCAACATCTTTTCTCAGCAAGATGGCCGGAGAGAAGAGAGAGAAATCACAGGGTCAGGGAAACACAAAGTATTTCTCTCTCCATATAATTCCTCATATGAGCAAGATGTTAATCATCTCTAACTAACTGACTAACTGCTATGAAGTTGTAACTTGCAAATAACTTGATATTCACAAATTACCTAACACAATGTTCTTTCCTGAGAGTAACCAAGCAACATGCATCACAGAAGCCCTCAACCAGGGCGGTTTGGATTTGCATTCTGATTTTCTCTAAAGCCTCCACTTGTAGGTAATCAGTTAAACTTTGCAACTACCACCAGGAGCTTCGCTTAAAAGACAGTTTTTTAGCTGGGCATCGTGGCTCACACCTGTAATCCCACCACTTTCAGAGGCTGAGCCGGGGGCACAGTTTGAGCCCAGGATTTTGAGACTAGCCTGGGCAACATAGTGAGACTGTGTCTCTCTCAAAAGAAGAAAAAGAATTAGTTGGGCATGGTGGCACATGCCATAGTTCCACCTCCTTATGAGGCTGAGGTGAGGTGGGAGGATTGCTTGAGCCTGGGAAGTTGAGGCTACAATAAGCCGTAATCACAGCACTGCATTCCAGTCTGGATGACACACTGAGACTGTCTCAAAAAAACAAAAAGGCAGGTTTTTGTTTTTGTTGTTGCTGTTGTTGGTTTGTTTGTTTGTTTGTTTTTTGAGATAGAGGCTCACTCTGGAGTGCAGTGGCACCATCTCAACTCACTGCAAACTCTGCCTTCCGACTTCAAGTGATTCTCCTGCCTCAGTCTACCAAGTAGCTTGGACTACAGGGAACACGTCACCATGCCTGACTAATTTTTGTATTACTTTAGTAGAGCTGGGTTTCACCATGTTGGCCAGGTTAGTCTCAAACTCCTGACTTCAGGAGATACACACATCTCAGCCTCCCAAAACGCTGAAATTACGGGCCTGTGTGAGCCACCGCGCCTGGCCAGAAAAGGTGGTTTCTCAAATAAAGAGATTTCTTAAGCTCTGCTGAAGGTTTGGACAGCTGCAATTGAACAGCAGGAGAGGCAGTTCTTCTGCAGGACACACCAGGCTTGTCTCACCAGGTAAAACACTGGTCCATCCATCCTCATATGGGCTCTACTGAGTAGGTATGAGCATCATCGTCTTTTTTAAATTGAAATTTGTATCATGACATAATTGTAGATTTACATTCAGTGTTAAGTAATAATATAGAAGGATCTCATCCACTCTAAACTCAGGTTCTCCCAGTAGCAACAGCTTA
The DNA here is from genome assembly GCF_049354715.1 of Callithrix jacchus. Classification (NCBI taxonomy): domain Eukaryota; kingdom Metazoa; phylum Chordata; class Mammalia; order Primates; family Cebidae; genus Callithrix; species Callithrix jacchus. The sequence goes on along the minus strand of NC_133510.1, from coordinate 129,718,313 downwards.
TAAAACTACAGTACACGGTCACCACCAGGAAATTGACACATGAATGATCTGATCTTATTCAGAGTTCCCATGTTTATAGCTGTATGTCTATGTGTGTGCATTTAGTTCTATGCAGTATTATTTCATGTGTGGGTTGTCTCTCTACTGCCACAGTCCCGACACAGATCAGCTCCATCATCACAAGGATTCCTTGTGCTGCCCCTTTATAAACACACATCCCTCCTGACACCACTACTCCCAGCCCTGGCAACCACTAATCCATTCTCCCTCTCTATAATTTTGTCTTTTTAAGAATGACTTATAGGCCGAGCATGGTGGCTCATGCCTGTAATCCCAGCGCTCTGGGAGGCTGAGCCACGCAGATCACGAGGTCAGGAGTTTGATACCAGCCTGGCCAATATGGTGAAAAATACAAAAAATTAGTCAGGCATGGTGGTGGGTGCCTATAATCCCAGCTACTCAAGATGTTGAGGCAGGAGAATTACTTGAACCTGGAAGGCGGAGGTTGCAGTGAGCTCAGATCGAATCCCTGCACTCCAGGCTGGGCAACAGAGTGAGACTCCATCTCAAATCTAAAAAAAAGAGAAGAATGATTTATAAATAGAATTGGATAGTATGTTGTCTTTTTACAGACAAATATATAAGACATAAGCAAGCTAGTTATATAACTGGAAATTCGAGTGGAAGCCACAGGACAACTGAGGATTTTACCACTGCAAGTCATTGCTCCCGACTCCTACAACACACAGTCTCAGACATGTTCTGAAATGTGCTTTATTTTAATCAGTTTCATCATTTCACTTGCATCTTTGTGGACAAGAACAGAAACTTCAACTCAATATGATTTCACTGCTTTTGAAATATTCTGATTAAGTTAAAAGGTAAAAGCCTTCTATTGTAAAGGAGAGAAAAAAATGTCGCCCTCCTTCTTTTCTGGATCCCACATTACAAACCCACATTCATCCAGGCAAATGCAGTCTGTAAGCATGTGCTGTTTGACACACATAATGTTACATATTCCTTTCACCACCTTCTGCCATGTAGAATTCTGGTGATGTAACTCAGTATCCGTCTTTCTGCATTTACTACAACATTGGATGCTTTGGAAACACTGGTCCTATCTTTCAACTTAAACAGCAAGTGAACATAAGTCGTTGGTGGGTGGAACTCCCACCTGGCTGTGGTCTTCACCTGGTCTGACATTGGGAAAGAGGTGCTGGGATTTGGCAGCCCCTGATTCAGAAGCTCCTTCTTCTGCTTCTTACCATGCCAGAGTGTTGAGGCTGCCTCCAGCCAGCCAGCTGTCCAGCTTGGGGATGGTCCACTCCCTGGCCACACAGCAAGAGGACTGCAACACTGCCTTCCACAGAGCGGTGAAAACTACCTGAACAGCATGCATGAAATCTTTCATACAGACCTACCCTCATGGTTAGACCAGCACTTGAGAAGCCTCATTATGGTATGATGTCTCCTCAAACAATATATGTCATGGATTGAACAACTTCTGTGTGTGGGTACTGTAATGTGATGTTTTAACATTATTTTATTTCTTCCTCACAACATTACACGTTGAAATAGGTGCTGTTATCATATACTGAAACATAAGACAGCTCATAGCACAGAAAACAACAAAACCTCAAGTTAATGGATGCAATTTTTCTTATACAGTCATGTACTGTAGAGCTACATTTTGGTAAATGGCAAATCACATATATAATGGTGTTTCCATAGGATTATAGAACTGTTTCTATTGTGCTTTTTCTATGTCTAGATATGCTTAGATACATAAACACCATTGTGTTACAATTGCTTACAGTATTCAGGATGGTGACGTGCTAGCCAGGATTGTAGCCTAGAAGCAATAGGCTGTCCTCTAGCCTAGGTGTATAGTAGGCGGTGCCAGCTAGCACAGTGTGTGTCAGTACAGCTATGATGTTTGCACAATGACAAAGTCCCCTAAGGATGCATTTCTCAGAAAGCATCCCCATCATTAAGTGACACATGACTATGTATTACTTCTTAAATGTAGCCCATATCAGAATTCAGTGTTTATCGGTTTCCAGCTTAACAGAGAACACTAACTTGGATACATTTTGCAAATATACCTTCGTTTTTCTGCATAGAGCACTGAGGTTTTTTGAAGCCCTGCCACTTGAACAGGTTTTGTGATCCAATGATAAAATGCAGTTAAATTTTTTCTTAAAAATGACCATTCAGAAAAATAGGTACTAGGAAATGGAGCCTTTGGCTAGATGGTGAGAGGAAAACAAATTCTCCCTGGGTGTAAGAGTCTCATGATTAACTTTCATATGAAAATGAGCTCTGAGAGTATTCAAATTTGAAACAAAGGGGCTTCTCATTAATGATTTCTATTCTAGACAGTGTGGCATGAGGTGCATGTACTGAATTCATCACAGAGTATCAACTAAGCTTTTACACACCAGACACAGAAGGAGACACCTGGTAGCCCAGCCTGTGGGAAGGTGTGCATAATGCAGGGAAGAAGAGGCTAACACAACAGATTTGAAATGCTTCTCTCAGTGTAGCCCTAATCCCTCATGACCCATCAGATAGTCTCTTCGATCAAGGAGACACGGCCTCCCATCATTTTCCCAAGGTGATTTTTAATGTAGAAGTGAAAGAGTCTATCTAATTTCCTTTTAAAAACTGACTCTTGTTCCCCAAGGACTCCCTCCATGCCAGGCAGTGCACTCAGCAGTTAATGAGTTTAGTAATTCCTCCCAGTAGATTCATGAAGAAGGGAGTAGTATTGTGGCAGGAAAATAAAAAGCCTGTCCTTCTGCATGTGAAAGCATCTTATCTACTTTCTATATGTTAGCTCCCGTGATCGTATTGTAGCTCTTGCATGTAGGCAGCGCAAACATTCTAACCCCATTTTTATCTTCCATCTCCATATTTTCAGAGGCAGGGAATCAGGCTGAGGGCAGATACATTCCCTGCCACTGATCCTCCGAGACGCTTGCTCCCATTTACGTGTACTTTCCACCTTGTATCCCAGCACATGGTACCTCAGCCATAGTCTCGGTGATGGCAGGAGTTTCCCATGATGTATCAGCACTGCTCCGGGTGAGATAACGCCTTGTTATCCTTTTACCCAGGGCTAGAAACATGTGCTAGCCTTGTCCTTCACAGACAGCCACAGTTCCTCTGGGAGAGACTGTTAGTTATCCCTGATATTCATTCCTCCTCGGTAATGGAACTTCTGATTTTAACTTGATAACTGTGTGTCAACTCTAGTAACATCAAAAGGCATATTATCCAACCTCTGTTACAACTACATCTTCCCTGGTGACCAAGTTTCAGACAGTGAAATATTAGCAGAAGAGTCCTATGGCAGCTTCCAGGACAAAGCAGCACATGTCATTGACCCACCTGTGTACCTTGCTTCTTCCTCCTTCTTGAATTCTATACTTTGAGATGATTGATGGAGCTGATACCACCACTTGTGAGGAAGTCTTGGAAATGGAGGCCCCACACAGCTGAGTACAAGCTGAAAAGAACCTAGATTCTGGAGACTTCAGCCCTAGGCTTCTCACCTTTGGACTTTGATTTGGGAGAAAAATGAAATTCTCTCTTTTTTAAGCAAAATTACATTGTGTCCATTACTTGTGATTTGAATAGAAAGATGACCAAGTCAGATCATCATGCTCTAGCAAGATGCAACACCTCAATGAGGGTACATGGCTTGACGATACTTTTACATCCTCAAGGCAATCCTTACTGTAATATAAATGTTTATTGGAAAGTGATGATTAACCTCATGGACTACCCTCTATGTTTGAAACCAATAGAAGTTTTTTTTTTTAATAAGGTTAAATACGTATCAAAAACATCTTCATAGCTGCAAATGCTAGGCTGGTTGTATCAGAGGTAAAATTGGTTTCTTGATACAGTTAACCCTTGAACGACACGGGTTGAAATTGCTAAGGTCTACTTATGTGCAGATCTTTTTTTTCAGCCAAGCACGGGTAGAAAACACAGTATTTGTGGAATCTGAAATCCATGTACATGGAGGGCTAATTTTTCACGTATGTGTGTTCTGCAGGATCAACTACAAGACTTGAGTGTGCCTGGATTTTGGGTTACTTGGGGGTCCTGGAACCAAGCCCTCTGTATATACGGAGGGATGACTGGATTTCACACTACACGGCTAGATTCTTGGGCTTATCATGCACAAATGGAGAACAAAGGCTGCCTGCTCCCAGCAAGGTGCAGAGAGCTCAGAACACTCAACAGTGAATTGTCCTCCATCAAAGCATTTCACCTTTTTTTTTTTTTTTTTTTGAAATGGAGTCTCACTATGTGGCCTAGTCTGGAGTGCAATGGCACAATCTTGGCTCACTGCAACCTCTGCCTCCCAGGTTCAAGTGATTGTCCCTGCCTCAGCCTCCTGAGTAGCTGAGATTAGAGGTGCCTGCCACTACTCTTGGCTACTTCTTGTATTTTTAGTAGAGACTAAAATACAAAATGTTGGCCAGGTTGGTCTCAAACCCCTCACCTCAGATGATCCTCCCACCTCAACCTCCCAAAGACATTTTACATATTAACCACACTCAATAGAGAGAGGTGACCAAAAGGATATTCAGCATCCCACCATATCTTTAATTGGACACACACTTTGCCCTTCCACAAGAAGGTGCAAGCATTTATGCATGTGTATGGTGGTGGTGGTGGTGGGAAGATCCCAACATTCCTGAAGGCTGGAAGCTTCTATTTCATGATCCATCAGGAAAAAGTGGAGACAAAGAAAAGCTCCCCCATCCTTTGGGAGATGCTGCTTAAGACAAAATAGAGACCAGAGATACTTTTATTGGATATAAAAACATATATCCACAGGAGGGATACATGAATTGAATTTGGTACAACGGAGCAAAAAATCTGGCGATTCCAACTGTAAATAACTTTAAATTACTTCTTGAACAGAGCTCTCCTGATCCCACATTTCTGTAAAGGATATGAAATGTGATTGCATATTTCTTACATTTTCATATTTTGTTGTTTTGGTTTTGGTTAGGGAGGCTATAATTTATTTAATATAAGGATGGCTGGCATCCAAACAACGAATCCACCAATGCAGGTTTTACCCTCATGGTCTTACGCTTCCTGCCTCTTTGTATGTGGTATAAAAACTCCCCTGTGGTAGAACTGTGTATGTATATCTTGTCATAAGGACTATTCCAAGCCCAGTTCTCTTCCTTGGTCTACCCCCTCAAGCATCTTTCTTTTGATGAGGCTGCCTCTGACTCAAAGATAGAGTTCTCTTTTATCAGGGAAACAAATGAGCTTGGCTAATGATGGGGATGAAAATTGGACCTACAATGAGCTGCTCTATCAGAACTGCATGTAAATTACATATTTGGTGCTAAAGTTTTAACATGACACAATACCTTGTAATTACATAGATTTAATTAGTACATGCAGAAAATTTTTCATTAAGAATGTCTCACTAGGGCCAAAAATTCCTTTGAAAAATCTCTCCTATGCATGGGGATTTGAACTAGCTGTGAAGGGGTAGCTGGATGCACATTCAAAAGCAACACTGTAAAGTAAATATTGGCACACTCCTGAGGAAGAGACATTAAAAGGTTTAAAGACTACACACACTTCCTGTGTAGTTGTGACACTGATAAATTGGGCACCAAATATAATCATTGTCAGGTCACTGTTCTCATCTGAAGGGAAAATAAATTCTTGGAAACAAAATTTGGCCTGAAGAGTTTTGCAAGCTTTGAAAATCCTTTCTAATTTGTTTGTGGTTATCCATATGATCCACAGATATTTAATGGATATCTCTCTTAAAAATGAATTTCTTAAGAACCAAAATATTCTACAGATATAATAATAATTCTTTATTATCGTCAGCTATGCATTAAGCATTCAAATTCTCCAGTTATGGAAGCCTGTTTCTATTCTATTCTATTCTATTCTATTCTATTCTATTCTATTCTATTCTATTTTTGATACGGAGTTTGCCTCTGTCACACAGGCTGGAGTAGAGTGGAATTACCTTGGCTCACTGCAACTTCTGTCTTTTGGGTTCAACTGATTCTCGTGCCTCAGCCTCCCAAGTAGCTGGGACTACCAAGGCACACCACCATTTGTGTGCGTGCGTGTGTATTTTTAGTAGAGATAGGGTTTCACCATGTTGGCCAGGCTGATCTCGAATTCCTGACTTCAAGAGATCTGCCCACCTCCACCTCCCAGACTTCTGGGATTACAGGCTTGCGCCACCGTGCCTGGCTGTAAGCCTGTTTTAGAGCCATTAACATACCATGGGTGGATTTAATTTTTCTTGTAAGTTAGCATGCCAGCCTTTCCTTCTCCTTTGTTCCCACTGTACTCAGCAAATCCTAACACTAGGTACGTCTTTGCCTGCGTTTCTGAAGCTTGCCTTTTCTGACAAAGCTTGTTTTGTTGCAAGGAACAAGTTATACAATTCAATTGTCCAGATAAAAACCAGGCTTAGTTTGATTTAAAAGTCAAACATATTAGCAGCTTGGTAGAAAAAAATGAAGGCATGTGACTGGAGGAAATGACATCAGCTTTTGAAAGAATGAAAATATGCATAAATAGTAACAAAGGTGAGAACCACCTTCACTAGGGAAAGAACAAGGGTGTTAATATCTTCTTAATTTATAGAATTGCCTGGATAATGCTGAGGTTGATTTTCATCTGATTATCTCAGATACAAATAGGAAAAAAAAACAAACAGGTTTATAAGTGACTCATACCTATCATGAGTGACTAATTTCAGATCTGTTCTGTTCTGACTAACAGAGCAAATATTTTGTGTGTAGGTTGTTTCTGGAAGAAAAATGGTTTGAAACAAGAGTCTAAGCTGTTTCAGCAAAGTATATTAAGCCATAATACAGCTTAAAATAATATTTGTATATTCCTATGAAAGTAAAGATAAAGCTTGTTAGAGAAGACATATAAACAAACCAATATATCCCTATTGCCTGAGCTTATGATTTGGTTTTTCTCAATATTATCTTATCAATAAATAACTTTTTGATAATTGGCCAAGTAGTAATTACATCCCATCTTAGGACCTTTGTACTTTCTGCTGCTTCTACCTGAACTCTCTGTATATAGCTGAGCTCTTTTTTCATCCTTTCCCTTTAGAAGAGGAATTCCTGTGTCACTTCCTAGGAGAAGCCTTCTCTGTTCACCATAACAAGATAACCCAACCACCCCCATTCTAGTCTCTCTCCATCAAATTGCTTGTTTTTACCCCTTCAACCCGGCACTATTGCAGTCTGAAAATAGTTTGTTTATTTGTTTTATTGACTGAATTCCTATATTAGGCTCTAAGCTGCGTGAGAGGATTCTAAGCTGTCACTTTCAACAGGGTTTCCCCAGGCACTAGGAAGGGGCCTGGCTGACAGTAGGCCTCATGAGGAAGGAGGAAGAAAGGGAAGGGAAGAGGAGGGGAGAGGAAGGGAGGGGGAAGGAGGAAGGGAGGAAGGGAGGAAGGGAGGAAGGGAGGGAGGGAAGGGAGGAAGGATCTACAGATAGAGCTCAAGGGTAATTCCTCTCTTACTGAATTCCTCTCTGAGAACCCAGCATCATAAGGCAGTTCTGGCATAATTGTCTTTAAAAAAACAATTTGGGGAGGGAAAAAGGAGAAAAAAGCTTGGGAAACTTTTATTTGTTTATTTCCAAATAAGGCACTTAAAACATAACAGAAGTTTTAGAAGTAAGCCAGAGAGAGTTTACTATTTTACTGATGGAAGGACTGAGTTCCGTGACACACCAAGGCACGCAGTCTCTTTTTACCTTCAAAGTGCTGTCAGTCACTTGTGCGCTCTGCTTTGACAGTAAGAATGCAAAGATGGAAAATACCACCTTGTCCCTAATCAAGATTCTCCCTCACCACAGCAAGAGGAATGCAGACCCTGAATCGTGGTAATGTATCACTGTGATTTAAATACAGATCATGATGAAGACACCGTACATTATGCCTGGTTTAAGTAGCTCAAGTAGGAGGAGGAGTGTGAACATGGGAGTGAGTGCCTGGGGAGCAGTGAGTAAATGTAAGGAGAATATGGTACAAAGCATCACCTTTATAAAAAGAATAGCCCACGGCCCCACATTTTCCATGTGGCTGTGCCTTGCTCGTCTTCCCAGGCTGCAAACTTTTCAATTGGCCGCAAGTACCTTTTTATTTTTTCCCGGAAACCGACACACTGAGGAGGACTTGGGTGCACCGTGGGTGCCATATGGTCCGTGTTGCATTCACCTGCGTGTGTCACCATGGATACACCAGGCACTTGGGCTGCCACTAAAAGTTGCGCCAGCACAGCGCTGCCGTGAACAGAGTCCACGTGCTTTCCGTGCTTCTCTGCCAAACCACTCCTCACATAGCGTTAATTCTTTAGCCTCGTGTTCAGGCTCAGTTAAACGTTGCTTGCTTTGTCTTTCCTCACAAAGATGCTGTGGGATTCCGTCATTACTGGACACTGGGTTGAGAACATTGGGAGCTGGACGGTTTCATACCTATCTGCAGGGGCTCTTTGCGTGTTTTGGCTGGCGGCGAAGCTGTACCGGAAAATATGCCTTTCCGTATATAATTCCATGCTTTCCTTTAACAATGATAATAATAATACTCTATTTAATACTAGGCATGAATTCTATATAGGAAAGTTGATATGTAGTCATTTTAACAGCTGATTAAAAGATAAGAATGAAAGCCCAGAAACTGCAGACCCCAGATCCAAGCCTGGAGTCACGCTGTGCGTCTTGAAACTCCCATAAGCGATTAAAAATCCCTCAGCAGGCAGTTCAGTCATGGAGTGAGGAACATATTTTGGTCTTGAAATTCGCTTTCAGCTTCCCCAGCATTTATAATCTGATTTTCGCCAGCAGAGATGAATAATGACCCTCCTCAACCTATTTACAGCGGATGGAGAAGAATGATGATCACACATATCGATTTTCCTCCCTCCTTCTTGTTGCAAGAGACTTGAGGAAAGATGATCTCGTTTATCTTGGGGCCTGCTGTGCTGGGGATGAGGTAAATAAGCATTTCCAAGGAAAAAGAGGACCAGCCACGAAGGCCCCAAACCAATGAATGCATGAGAGTTTCCAGCTCCTAGGTCTCTGGGGAAGCTTAACGATTTTCAACAAACAAAATGTTTAAAAGAAATGTCTCATGCATGCTCTGAAAACTGGATAAAATGCATAGAAGATATGTTTTGTGTGGCCTGGAGCTTGTTTAATCTACTATTAGCCAAGAAAAGATCCTCTATGTGTTTTCTCCATGGCTTGTTTTAGTCAACTTTAGTGAGTCACTAAGCAAAGCAAGGCTTTGTTACATGCGCAGGTGGGTGACTTCTGACCTGAGCCTGGGATTGTCTGTTGCCACCTCCTCTGTGCAGGCTTTTGTCTCTCCTGGGTGCCCCTCCTGCGTCACAGAGCCCCCTACCCCTCTGGAACTCTTTTTTTCTCTCCTTCTCATCTTCCCCATCTCACTATGGATTGCAAATGGCCACACTTCTGAGCCCTTCTGAAGGTCGTCATGCAGAAAAAGCGGGGGGGGGGGGCTGCCATTTTCCCAATTTCTCAGCCCAGGGCCTCACCTGAGTTGATATACGGCAAATATCTGTGAGATGAATGTGTGGCCAAGAGGTTGTGGCTTCCAGGGCAGGGCAGTGAGGGCAATTTAAGAGGAAGGAGGTCGGTTGAGATGGCTCATATCTGTAATCCTAGCATTTTGGGAGGTCAAGATAGGAGGGTTGCTTATAGCAGGGATTTGAGACCAGACTGGGCAATATAGCAAGACCCTCTCACTCTCCCTCTCTCTCCCTCTCTGTCTGTCTCTCTCTCTACATATATATGTAGAGAAATATGAGTATATGTATGTGTGTGTGTGTGTGTGTGTGTGTGTGTGTATAAACACATATATATGTATTTATAGCTGGATGTGGTGAAACAGGCCTGTGGTCCTAGCTACTTAGAAGGCTGAGTCAGCAGGATTGCTGGAGCCCAGGAGATCGGGGCTGCAGTGAGCTATGATTGTGCCACTGCATTCCAGCCTGGGCAACATTGGGAGACCCCGTCTCAAAAATAAATAAGTAAATAAATAAGAGAAAACAGTCCTAGGTGAGATCATCGCTGGGTGAATTACAATTCTCATTTCAAGTCTCAGAGCTCCAGGGTGTAGATGCCAAGGTTTGACCTTTCTCACTATTTTGTACAGAGGTCTCAGCAGTGAGTAAGGAACCAGCAGGTGTGGGAGGAGGAACAGCCTAAGGGGCTGGAGTAGAGTCTGCCCTGTGGGCGGAGACTCTAGGCCGCTGGACCAGCTTTCTGCTGGACTGAGGGATTGTGGCTTGAGGCCTACCACACTTCAGAACCCAGGGAGGGAGGCAGGAGAGACCCGAGAGCTGGCTCCAGAGTCACAGCCCCTTTCTGTTCCTTAACACAAGCATCCTGTCCTTCTCCCTCCTTCACCCCACCCCATGCCCCCGACAGGTTGAGCCTCGCCTGGCTGCTGGGTCTCTGGGCAGAGAGACCCATGCTGTGTGTCTGGGAGGCCAGAAGCCCTTCACTGGCCAGGAAAGAAGCTGGGGTGGCCTGAAAGTCCGACCACTCTGCTACTGCAGAAAGGGGGGTCACCCTGAGTACCAAGTCCAGGGCAGTGCTGTTCTAATATGTGCATTTATTGCTGTAACTTGTCTTTCAATATGGCTTAGACTGCTTTTTCTTTTCTTTTCTTTTCTTTTCTTTTCTTTTCTTTTCTTTTCTTTTCACAGAATCTCTCTCTGGTGCCCAGGCTGGAGTGCAGTGGCACAATCTCTGCTCACTGCAACCTCTGCCTCCTGGTTCAAGTGATTCTCCAGCCTCAGCCTCCCTAGTAGCTTGCATTACTGGCATGCACCACTATTCTGGCTAATTTTTGTATTTTTAGTAGAGACGGGGTTTCACCATCTTGGCCAGGCTGGTATTGAACTCCTGACCTCAAGTGATCCTTCCACCTCAGCCTCTCAAAGTGCTGAGATTACAGGCATGAGCCGTCGTGCCTGACCTTGCTGTCTTTTGACATACGATATTTTAATAATTACTCAGATCAAAGTATTTCGTAGTTTACAGCATGATCCCATTGCCATGCTCCATTTAGAAGACGATTCCTTTAAGTCTGTCCATTTGGGGATATTGCAGTTCCCATCATCATCATCATCCTAGTTTTATTCCACAGTGAGAAGAGAAGATACTCTACCGTTGCAATTCTTTGAATGGCTTACAATTGTCTGGGTGGTGCCGACCGTGGTCAATTGGGATGCATACTCCATGTTCTGTGGTTGTTGGCTGCTGCGTTCTAAATGTGCTGTTTGGATCAAGCCTGTATTTCTGCTGTGAAAAACTCCTATATTCCTACACATTTTATGCCAGAGCTCTATCACTTAAGAGAGGTTTGTTAAAACCTCCCACTGTGACTGTCTACTCTTTATATTTCTTCCTTTGGTCCTGTCAAAATTTAGCTTTCCACTTGTATATGCTATTTAGACTCCTTTCTCATAATATCATTGCATAATTTGAAGTATATTTTGCCATAAAACCTGTTGTGAGAATGCCAGCCTGCTTTTGATTCTTGTTTGAACAATGTTTCTCTGGACTTTTACGTTTATTCTTCCACATCTTAAATATGAAGAAACATCTTTATATTTAAGATCCCTATAGAGTAAGCATCATGTGGTTGAGTTGTATGTTTTTGTCCTGTTTGACGAAGCTGGAGTTTCTATTGGATGTTGGTTCGTTTACATGTGATGATTTTAGTGATACATTTGCGTTCAGGCTTGTTTTCTGTTTGCTGCATTCCTTTTCTCTCCTCTTGATTCCTTGCATTAACAGATTATTTTTATTTAGCGTCCCCTTTAGCATGTTATATCTGTAGTGCTCAGTTCCCCTGGAGACTATGACATTCATCTTTGATTCATAATTCATCATCATTAAATAGAAATTAATGCTTTCATCATAACCTGAAAGTATTAACAATTTAAGACAATTTAATCCAATCCACTTATTCTGTTTTTTGATTTATCAGATTTAGGTTTTTAAATTTTACATATATTTTGAAATGCAAAAAAAGGTGTTATTGCTATTATGATTGATTTATGCAGTTTAGATTTCTCACAGATTTTTATCAATCTGTGTTCGTTATTCCTTTCTTCATTTCTGTTTATCTGAAATGATTTTCCTATTCCTAAAACTAACTGATGGGGTTTGGATACTTGTCCCTTTAAATCTAATGTTGAAATGTAATCTCCAGTGTTGGAGGTGGGTCTGGTTCGCAGGGTAGGGATCCTGGGGATGAATCCTTCATGAGTGGCACAGCACCATCTCCTTGTGATGAGAGAAGAGGTTGTTTAGAAGTGTGTGGCACGTCCTCCCTTTTCTCTCCTTCCAGACCTTGTCATGTGACCTGCTGGCTCCCTGTTCCCTTCCACCATGATTGGAAGCCCCCTTGAGGCCTCACCAGAAACAGATGCCAACACCTTGCTTCCTGTAAAGTCTGCAGAACCATGAACCAATTGGTTTAATTAAACCTCTTTTCTTTATAAATTACCCCAACCTTAGATAATTCTTCATAGCAATGCAAGAACAACCTAACACACTAACAAATTGTACTGCTTTCTATGTACATTTGGTGGGACTGAATTCTCTCAGTCTTTGTTTTTATATAAATATTCTCATTTTGCCTTCATCTTAAACTTTTTTAGTATGTTATTTCTAGATATAGAATTCAAAGATGACAGGCATTTTCTTTCAGCTATCTCTTTTATTAAAATTTCTATAAGTTTAAGGGGCACAAATGCAACTTTTTGTTGCATGGCTGTTTTGCCTAGTGGTGAAGTCTGGGCTTTTAGTGGGTCCATCATCTGCATCATGCACATTGTACCCATTAAATAATTTCTCATCATCCAGTCCCCTCTCCCCACTCCCTGACCCTTCTAAGTCTCCAGTGTGTATCATTCTACTTTCTATGTAATTTGGTTTTCTTCAGACTTAATTTTGGTTTTGTGGTGTGTGGGTGTGTTTCTCTGTGTGTGTGTGTTTGTGTGTGTGTGTATGTGTGTGTTTATTTTTGACAGGGCCTTGCCATGTCTCTCAGTCTGGAGAGCTGTGGTGTGTCTAGGTTTTTTATTTTCCTTGTATACCTCTTGCATTGGTTTAGTAGAAATTCTTTAATCAATGCCTACATTTCCTTTATCAAGTTTAGATATTTCTTACCTAGAATTTTTTTCAAATTTTTTTCTACTCTATTTTCTTCTAAGAGTCTAGATACAAATTTGATACGCGTTTAGAAAAATAAATAAAACAAAATAGTTTTAGATATATAAAATTATAAAGATAATAGGGAGAGTTTTCATATACCCCACACTGAGTTTCATCTAGTGTTAGCATCTTACATTAATATGGAACATTTGTCACAACTAATTAATAAATATTAATACATTATAATTGATATGGTCTGATTGTGTCTCCATCTAAATCTCATCTTGATTGTATTTCCTATAATGCCCACTTGTCGTGGGAGGGACCAGGTGGAGATAATGGAATCATGGAGGCAATTTTCTTCATCCTGTTTTTGTGATAGTGAGTTCTCTTGAGACATGATTTTACAAGGAGCTTCACACTGCACTTCTCCTTCCTGACACCATGTAAAGAAGGACATGTTTGCTTTCCCTTTCACCATGATTGTAAGTTTCCTGAGGCCTCATCAGCTCACTGGAACTGTGAGTCAGTTAAATCTCTTTCCTTTATAAATTACCCAGTCTCAGGTGTGTCTTCATTGGCAGTATGAGAATGGACTAATACAATCATTAATTCAAATCAATGCTTATTTCAGGTTAATTTTGGTTTCTTCGTTTTTCTTTAATGTCCTTTTTCTGTTTCAGGATCTCATCCAGAATCCCTTATTTTATCTAGTAGCCATATCTTCTTAGGCTCCTCTATGCTATAACAGTTCCTTTTTTTTCATGACTCATGCAGCATGTAGCCATATCAGATTGGGCTTTTTCACTTAGCAATATATGTTTAAGATGCATTCACATTTTTATGTTTCTGAACAGCTCAGTCCTTTACATTGGTGCACAATATGTCACTGCATGGATGTAACAGGTTTGTTTATCTAATCATTTATAAAATAATATCTTTATTAACTCCAGTGTTTGTTGACTATGAATAAATCTATTAAAATATTCGTGTGTGAATTTTGTGTGGACATACTTTTTTTTTTTTTTTTTTTTGGCCAGATCTTGCTCTGTTGCTCAGGCTGGAGTGTAATGGCATGATCTCAGCTCACTACAAATTCCGCCTCTAAGGCAAAAGCAATTTTTCCACTTCAGCCTCCTGATTAGCTGAGACTATCAGCATGCACCAGCATGCCCAGTTAATTTTTGTATTTTTTGTAGACATAGGGCTTTGCCCTGTTCCCCAGGTTGGTCTTGAACTCCTGAACTCAGGCAATCCACGTGTCTCAGCTTCCCAAGGTGCTGAGGCATGAGGCACTGAGCCTGACCAAAAATGCATTTTTAGCTCAATTGGATAAATACTCAGGACCATGGTTGCTAGATTGTAATAATAGCAGTATGTTACATTTTTTTGAGAATCTGCCAAATTTTTCCCAAAATTGGCAGTACTATTTTTTCTTCCCACTAGCAATGCAAGATCCAGATTAGTAGTATATAATTGCATTGCACTGTTATTTTCATTTGCATTTCCTTAATGGTGAATGATATTGAACATGTTTTCACATACTATTTGCCACCAAAACACTGTATCTTCTTTGGTAAGTGTCTGTTCAGGACTTTTGCCATTGTTTGATTGGGCAGTTTGGGGATTATATTTTTTCTCATTGTGGAGTTGCATTGTTTTTAATAATTTTAACTTTTATTTTAAGTTCAGGGGTACCGGTACACATTTGTTACATGGGTATATTGTGTGACACTTATATTTGGTTTATGATGTCGTCACCCAGCTAGTGAGCATAGTGCCCAAGAAGTAGTTTTTCAGCCCTTTCTTTCATCCCCCTTTTCACTGCTAATAGTCCCCAGTGTCTATTGCTGCCATCTTTATGTTCGTGATTACCTAATATTTAGCTCCCAGTTATAAGTGAGAACATGCGGTCTTTGATTTTCTGTTGCTGCATTAATTTGCTCAGAATGATGCCTGAGGCTGCACCCATGTTGCTGTAAAGGACATGATTTTGTTCCTTTTTATGGCTGTGTAGTATTCCATGGTATGTATATACTACTTTTTTTTTTAATACAATCCACCATTGATGTGCGTGTAGGCTGATTCCATGTCCTTGCTACTGTGAACAGTGCTGTGATGAACATATATGCATGCTGCTAATACTGCAGAATTTTGTAGAATTATTTATTTTCCTTTGTGTATATACCCAGTAATGTGATTGCTGGGTCAAATGGTAGTTCTCTTTTTAATTCTTTAAGAAATCTCCAAACTGCCTTCTACAGTGGTTGAACTAATTTACATTCCAATGAACTGCATAAGCATCCCCTTTTCTCTGAAGCCTCACCAGCATCCTTTTTGTGTTGTTGTTGGTTTTTGTTTGTTTTGTTTTGTGTTTTTAATAACTACCATTCTGACTGTCATGAGATGATATCTTATCATGGTTTGATTTGCATTTTGTTGATAATTAGTGATATTGAGCAATATGCTTTGTGACCATCTGTATGTCTTTTGTTGACTTAAATTTCTTATACATTCTGGATGTAAGATTTTAATTGGATTAATAGTTTGTGAAAATTTTCTCTCATTCCGTGGGTTGTCTGTTTACTATGTTGATAGTTTCTTTTGCTGCACAGAAACTCTTCAGTTTAATTAGATCCCACTTACTAATTTTTGTTTCTATTGCAATTGCTTTTGAGGACTTAGTCATAAATGCTTTGCCAGCGCTGATGTTCAGAATGCTATTTCTTCTAGGATTTTTATAGTTTGAGGTCTTACATCTAAATTTTTAATTCATCTTGAATTATTTTTGTACATGGTGAGAGGTAGGGGTTCAGTATTATTCTTTGGCATATGAGTAGCCAGTTATCACAACACTGTTAAGCAAGGAGTCCTGTCTCCATTGCTTATTTTCATCATTTTTGTCAAAGATCAAATGGTTGTAGGTATGTGGCTTTATTTCTCAGTTCTGTATTTTGTTCTACTGGTCTATGTGTATTCTTGTACCAGTACCATGCTGTTTTGTTTACTGTAGACTTGTGGTATAGTTTGAAGTTGGATAATGTAATGTCCCTGACTTTCTTCTCAAGTTTATATTTCTGTGGCTTCTGCTCCACATAAAAAGATCTCGCTTGTGTTGTCTTTCTGTATTTGCTTGTCCCTTGAGATTTAGATATGTCAGTTTGTTCTGTGACCTCAATTATCTGATGAGTCCAAGAGAAGATACGGAGTTTACATATATCCAATTTATTTATTTATTTACTTGTTTGTTTATTTAATTGTAAGTCTATAAATAATTATTTCTGAACTCTTTATAGGTAGGAGCTGAAACTGGAAATCCTTGATAGATTGTTTTTTCTCATGTCAGTGGAGGATGAAAACGCCTGCACCTTCTGTGTTACTCCTTTCCTTGAAAGTTGAAGTTTATTTTATCTTCCCTTGAATTGCAGTTGACATTATTAAAGCTCCAATGGTAGAATATGGTGGAAATGATGTTCTGACAGCCCTAAATCATATTGTGAGGACACTATTATCTTTGTTAAAATACACACTCTTGCAATACTCCTCTTTGAGGCTGTCACCACAGAATTCCACAGAAGAATTCTCTGCTGGAGAGAGAGCTCTTTTGGGGGAACACAAAGGCATCAAATGTATAAAATAATCCACCTTTGTTATTTCTGCATCTAGTAGTTTGTGTCGTCCTAGATGACACCCCAGACATTATGGAGCCTCAGTGATTGACCGTACAGTGCCTTTGTCCAAATTATTCATTCATGAGAAATGTTTAATAATAATATGGTTTCATTAAATCACTAAGTTTGGGAGATGTTTGTGACACACACATAACCACAACACTCCCCTACATGCCTCTTCGGCTGCTGTGTGTCTCACATTCTTTTAATTTTTTTGTTCTGAAATCTAAATATTTACTATCAATATAGCTTTGAAATCACTAGAACTCTCTTTAACTGTGTCTAATGTGCTCTTAAATATAATCACTATGTTTTTAATTCACTTATATTTTTAGTTCTAAAATTTTTTAAATTTTACTTTAAGTTCTGGTATACATGTGCAGAATGTGCAGGTTTGTCATATAGGTATACACGTGCCATGGTGGTTTGCTGTACCCATCAACATGTCATTTACATTAGGTATTTCTCCTAATGCTCTCCCTCCGCTAACCCCACACTCCCACCAGGCCCCGGTGTGAGACGTTCCCCTCCCTGTGTCCATGTGTTCTCATTGTTCAACTCCCACTTATGAGTGAGAACATGTGGTGCTTGGTTTTCTGTTCCTGTGTTAGTTTGCTGAGAATGATGGTTTCCAGCTTCATCCATGTCCCTGCAAAGGACATGAACTCATATATAAAGCAATGGAACAGAACAGAAGCCTCAGAAATAAGACCACACATCTATAACCATCTGAACTTTGACAAACCTGATAAAAACAAGCAATGGGGAAAGGATTCCCTATTTAATAAATGGTGTTGGGAAAAGGCTAGCCATATGCAGAAAACTGAAACTGGACCCCCTCCTTACACTTTCCACAAAAATTAACTCAAGATGGATTAAATACTTAAACATGAGACCTAAAATCACAAAAACCCGGTTCTAGAATTTTTATCTGAACTTTTATAAGTGAAATTTATAAGTGAATGACAAGAAAGGACATTCTCTTACTTGTCAGCTTTTCACTGAGCCGCCTTCACTTTTGTGTCCTATTCCTTTTTGTGTCTAGTGTTTGAGTAATAAAATAAAAATTACAGCATCTGGATGAACCTGAATAAACGATATTTTATATTACTAGAAGATAGTTGGTGTAGGAGCTTATCAGTTTTATCTAATCTGGAATATGGATGGATGTGAGGCTGGGTTTCAGTCTTTGTACGTCTGAGATATTGCTAGCTTTCTCATCGTGTTAGGATAACCGCCTTTAGAGTTCCCAATGGAATTATGAATTGTTTCATAGGATCCTTCTCTTAGCTGAACCCTACACTTCAGTTTCACACCCCAGCACTATTAAGACTTGTGAAAACTCTGTTTAAAATTTAAGTCTTTAGCTACTGCTCTGTGCTTGGTTCTGCTGCCCTCATATATGACTTTGTTGACACACAAGTAAATTTGTTGAGAGGATAACTAGCTCTGACCATTGGGCATATGTACCTGATCTCCCTTCTGCATGTCGTGTTGGCCCCTCAATTCATTCCTACCATGGCAACCACAACCTCACTTTTTTCCCCATCACTAGGAGATGACTAAAATCTCTGCTCACCCACTCTACATTTTATACGCTCTATTTATTTATACATTCCATTCAGCCTCACTGGCCTGCACCACTTATAAATCTAATAAATGCTTAGAAGAAGAAAAAAGCATAAACTTCTAGGCTCACCTTAATGAATCTGCATTCTCTTTTTCTTGATCTTTCCAGCTCTGGAAACCTTGAGAGTTCTTTGGTGGTTTTGGTCAGGTATTTTTGTTGTTCTCAAAAGTATAGATAGTTTAGTATAAATTGGTGCATTCTAGACAGAAATGAAAGAGCCTGCATGTCACTGTTTTTAAAAACTTTTAAAAGAAAAGGTAGAGTGTTTGCTTGTTAAGATAAATTGGTCTAAAGCCTGTTTTCCTAGTGTTCATTTTTTACTTTAATTTATTTAACCAATTGAATATAAAAATCTAACTTAAAAACAAAATTATGCAGGACAAGCTATGAAATAAAGAAGTAAGACTGTCATTCTCAGAATATTTTTATTCTGGCTTAGGATATAAAGCTATATCACATAAAGCACACATCAGCTAATTTAAAACAATTATATTTAATTAGCAGAAAGTTATGCTACATGTGGGAAAATGTGTGTAAAATAACAAGGACCACATAGACCCTGTCATGCTCTGGAACTTAACATTGTAATTCAGTATTTTTAAGGAGGCATTTTACAAATTCTGTAGATTTAGCATGGTTGGCTCCTGGTATGGTCTCTTTGGCCCAGTATTACAATACAGATTACTGTCTTTTGTAATCTTTTAAGCAAATTCTAACATTATTGAAACATGTGTGCAGGGCTGCAATTGGGAAAAAAAATTCAAGATATACAAGGAAGAAAAAACACCGGTCTTTGTAGGATGAAGATAGTTCTCTATAAGGACTGAGCAAACAAATTAACTCTGAAGAACTTTAAAAACAACTCATTCCTATGAAATTCTGATTTAATTGGATTAAATCACAGGTATCTAATAAGATCACTGATGTGTGGGAGTCACAGGATGGACGATGACATCATTGTCCACCATTTATCCTGTTACTGAAAGTTGGAAACATTAGAATGGTTGCTTCATTCACAAAGATTTGACCAGGAGCCTTCTCTGTAAACCCACCAGGTCCTTGACCCATCCCCGTAGCTGGCTGAGTTAGTGGTGAAGGCATTTGGTCCATCAAGTTCTCTTCTTCTGAGAGTTAAAGATTATACTGAAGACACCTAAGGAATTAGGCCAAGACCCCCAATACATGGGCTTAGAGAAAAGGCACATGAAATCCAGACACTGGAGTCTTCCAGCTCTTCTCTTCCTGAACCTGTTCAACACTCACTTGTCTCAAGTATCTGAGCCAAAGCCTTCTAAGAAGTCTCATTTTAGTGTTAATTATCCAGAACTGCAACCAAAGAAGCTAACTAAAAACTCACTGCGGAAGAATACTTTCAGAGATGCAGATACTTGATAGTCAGTCAACCCCAGACACTGAGGATTCAACAACCAAGACTGAAATCGGGTTATCAACTCATATATGAGCATCCCTGAGCTGACAAAAACCTAGACCCTAATGAGTAGCAGAAGGTGCTTCTGAATAAAATGGTCAATTAACTGTTTTGAAAACAGTCAGCATTCCAATAATCATAACCCCTTTTGAGAACAGGGATTCCTCACATGATGAGGGCATTACTTGCAGCTAATTCAGCAACGTAAATCTAAATGATACTAATAGTGGTGAGAATTAACATTTACCAAGCACTCACTTAGCTGTGTGCCAAGCCTTCATGCTCAAAGCTTTAGATGTATAATTACATGTGCTCACCACCGCCATCTTATGGAAAAGATCCTATCATTTTCTGGTTTGGGAAATGGAAAACAGACAACAAACAAAGAAAAACCCTGAGGACTAAAGAGTCCACAGTCCACGGCCTCTTAGCAAGCAGCAGAGCTGGGATTTGAATCCATATCTGTCTTGGGAGTCCACATGGACAACCTCCACTATTTACTGCTTCCCTGTGAAAAGAGGGCTCTTCAGGTGATAGCGACACGCGGTGTCCTCTGCTTTATCCCAAAGGAATAAAGGTTTTATTCATGCCTCAACATCCCATAAAATGTCTTTTAGAAATCTGTGCTGATGAGTGAGAATCAAGCTGTGAAAGTGATGCTAAAATCAATACGTATTATAGATTATGAAACGGAAACATTGTCTTAGTAAATATTTATGACATGCCCCAAATTATGCTCAATATTATATTTGATTTTCATTTTTAAAATTGTAATTCATATAGCATAAGCCTAAACAGGCAAGTAATCAATAGCACTTGAAAAAAGTAGGATCCTATATTGACCTTAGAAGCTTGGGGAGGAATAAGGTATGCATGGGTAGAGATATACTGAAGCTGCTTGCAAAAGAGTCACATACGAAAGCCAGTGAGCAGCACTGGATACAATCAAATCCGGAGTGATTCTTCAGGGATCAGATATTTTTTTATTCATGATTTGGTCTAAAAAAAAAAATCACCCAGCAGCAACAACACATACACACATTTAATTAGTAATCAAAAATGAGTCGTTATTCATTATGGTCAACCTGAATGAATACAGCCTTTCTCTGGCATCTTTGCGGGATTGGACACGTTGTGAGTTTCCTCATGAAATACTTCATAGGATGACAAAATTCAACAGGAACTCTTGTCTAGACACGATCCCTGCTGAGGCCCACTTGGTCACCCTGGAATGCATCACAGAGCCACACCCAGCCACTCCGCCCTCTACACACGAGGCTACACCAAGTGCAGTATTTTAAAGCAGGTTTCACAGTGAAAGTCAGGACTCAGGCCATGAGACACTGGCTCTGAGAAGCCTGTGTATTATCTCAATGTGAACTTTTTAAACAATCTCCTGAATTAATGTGGCGATTCTCAAGCATTAATTTTGCCTCCTCCTACTTCTGCCGAACATTTGGAAGCGTCTGGAAACATCTTTAGTTGCTGTAAGTGGGCGGGATGCTACTGGAGTCTAGAGGGTAGAGGTCCAGATGCTGTCAAACATTCTACCGTGTACAGGACGGCCTCCCAGGTGATGAATCACCTGATGCAAAATGTCAATCATATCAAGGTGGATGATATGGCTTGGCTCTGTGTCCCCTCCTAAATGTCACCTTGAATTGTAATAATCCCCTCTTGTTGACTGGGCATGGCGGCTCACACCTGTAATCCCAGAATTTTGGGAGGCCGAGGCGGGCAGATCACAGGTTAGGAGATCAAGATCATCCTGGCTAACACGGTGAAAACCCATCTCTACTAAAAATACAAAACATTAGTAGGTGTGGTGGCACACACCTGTAGTCCCTGCTACTTGGGAGGCTGAAGCAGGAGAATCACTTGAACCCAGGAGGGGGAGGTTGCAGTGAGCTGAGATTGCACCACTGAACTCCAGCCTGGCAACAGAGTGAGACTCTATCTAAAAAAAAAAAAAAAATCCCCACTTGTCAAGGACAGAACCAGATGGACATAACTGGATAAGTGGGGTGGTTTCCCCATTCTGTTTTCATGATAGTGAGTCTCATAGGATCTGATGGTTTTATAAGCATCTGACATTTCCCCGCTTGTACTCATTCACTCTCTTGACACCCTATAAATAGGTGCCTTCGCCATGATCGTAAGTTTCCTGAGCCTCCTTAGCCATGCAGAACTGTGAGTCAATTAAGCCTCTTTTCTTTATAAGTTACTCAGTCTCAGGGAGTTCTTCATAGCAACGTGAGAATGGATTAATACAGTGAAGAAACCCTGTTTTAAAAGGTCCCCTTCCCTACCTAATATATTTATTATTAAATACTTAAAAAATATGAAACACAGAACTGAAGTCCAGGCTGTTCTCAGCACTAAGGCTTCAACAACTACAAGGCAGAGTCCCTGCCCTGAAATTACCTCTTTATTAGTAATGTGACCTTAGACAAGACATGTAGAGTCCCGAAGGCTGGTCTCTTATCTGTAGCATAGGAGTACATAGTAATATCTAGAGTGCATATTTTTATTAAGGATTAAATAAGTTTATAGACAAGTTCTCTTTTGTTCTTCTCCTCAAATCCCACGCCCCTTCCCATGACCCGTTAGGAATTATTTGCAACACCTCATCTAAGGGACTCCTTTGGTTTTAGATACCTTAAATTATCGGTAGGTTCTTGATCATGTTTGATGAATATACACCTTCCAATGTCAGTCCCATCTTGTAATATTCCTTATTCTTTGCTTTTTTGCATTTTCCCTGGGAGTTGCCGGTGCAAACAACAGGTGGAAAAATTCAAGGGCAAACGGAACACTTGCGAAATAGAAGTTACCTGCCATTAAAAGCCATCTGTTAGTCAATAATACTGGCAAAGTGGCCATAGTATAGCAGGCACTGGAGCAGGGTCTGGGAAGTACACGACCATTAGACAGCCCCACGGAGACACAATTCCACAGCAACTCTGAAGCCATGTACATCTCTCAACCTACATTCCAAAAATTCCTCCATGATGTTTCAACTTGAAAAAGAGAAGTGTAAGATCCCTAGAAATTAAAAACAAATAATCTCCAAATCTTTAAACTTTGTTCATTGATGTAAAAGGACTTCTAAACTTTGTTCAGTGAAATAAAAATATCTATTCTGCTGTAAGGTTCAGGCACATCCAGAAAACTTGCTGCTTAGTATGGCAATGGGAAGCATCAAAGCCTCACAGTTGTTCCGTGCTTGCAGTAAGCCTGTGGCATGTTTCAGTTCTTACGAGAGCCAAGATAGATGGACGCTGTAGAGAAGAGAAGGGTGCGGCTCAGGAAGGCTGAGGAGTGGGTGCAGTCTCTGCAGTGTAGACCTCCTTATATCTTCTTCAGCACAAAGCACAGTGCCTTGAATTATTCACTATATTTAATGTTTTCTAAAAACAGAGATATGCCTAAAGACCTATTTTGACTGGGTCAGGAGTCAAGAGAGATAGTCTATTACTTTAGGTGTGTCCATTTTTGGATTGCTTCATGTTTGCTCACAAAAATCCAGCTGGATTTCTAATGTAAATGTGGTCCAGGATTATGTGTCCCCATTTCCCTGATGGACTTTTCCTAAGCCAATGTACAAGCTCCTCAGACTGAAAGAAATAACAGTTTTGTTGAGGCTGTGCTGAGAGTAATTATTCAACATTTGCTAAGAAAGCCTAATAGGTTTCCTCAATTCAGGTACCAAAAGAGGCCAGGATGTCAGAAGGGGTGCAGAGACCTGCTTGCTGGTGCACAATTTTCTATCCCTCATATCTCTGCATAAGGATATCAAAAGTGTAAAAATGTGATTCTGTCTGGAACTTCTCTTTCCACTCAGTGGGTGGGATGAAATTTTAAATATTAATGATTAAGCCGCTCAGAAATTATCAACTAGCTATATATAATATAAAAAGACAGCTCACTTGAAATCTGAAAGGAGCACATAAAAATGCAGTGCCTATGTTTGAGAGCCTTTTTTTGTTTTGTTTTGTTTTGTTTTGTTTTTGAGACAGAGTCTCCCTCTGTCACCCAGGCTGAAGTGCAATGGTACAATCTCGGCTCACTGCAACCTCCACCTCCCGGGTTCAAGCAATTCTCCTGCCTCAGCCTCTCAAATAGCTGGGACTACAGGCATCCACCACCATGCTCAGCTAATTTGTGTATTTTTAGTAAAGAGAGGATTTCACCATATTGGCTAGGCTGGGTTCAAACTCCTGACTTCGTGATCTGCCTGCCTTAGCCTCCCAAAGTTCTGGGATTACAGGTGTGAGCCACGAGGCCCAGCATTTGAGTTTTTTTTTTTTTTTCTTACTTTCAGATTCTAAAGGTTGAGAAAGTTGGGTGTGATGTTACAATTCATTCTGCACCAGCCCTGCTGTCAACACCTTCACCCAGATGTCTGTGCTGAGGTCCCAGACTTCAGAAAAACCAGAGAACACATGCACCAGGATAACAGAGAGAAACCCCGAAAGCCATATGTGAAACCTGATTTCTCCACTGGCCAGGCAGCAGGAGTCTGAGAGCCTTGATTTAATAGCTTGAATTTGAATGAATAAAGCCTCAACCAGCTGCCACAAGAAGTGCAGGCTTTCTGAAAGGTGACACTGACAAGTGTGGATAAATTCATTGTGCTAATTAATCTAACTCCAGCACTGAAGTAATTCCATTCAGGTATCTTCCACTGAATAGGGCAACATAGTGGACAGTGAAATACATGCTCTCCATTGGTAAAGATTACAAATTAAAATTTTTATTTGTGTTTGCTTTGCTTTCAATCTTTAGCATAACCTATGGAGATCAAATTGGACGTTAGAAGGCATACTGCATACAGTTTCGTACCTGAATACAATGACAAACGTACATATATTATTTTAGAAAGTTTTTCAGGATTCCACTGCCTAATTTCTTCTTCTCTGCAAGAAAATTGTGGCTTTCAAAGCATTTGATTTTGCAATGACTTATAACTAAATAATAAGCCAATCTTAGAATGTGTCTTTTAGGGAACATATGTTCTCATTCATATTGGCAAGTAAGGATGAAATGTTGGTTGTCAGGTCTATATATATTCAGCTTTAGTAGGTACTGTTTAATAACTCCAAAGTATTTTAACAATTTTAATTGCTGTCTTATAATGTTAATGTTAATATAAAGAATGTTTTCTTTTTTTCTACTGATTATTTAAGCTAACATGTTGTCTTACATGTGGCCTCTATGAAATGAATGTGGATGCTTTCAACCCACTGAGCACAGAACTCTGTTCCTAAAAGGAGTGATACCCTCTGTGGTGCTCTCATCTGGAGACAGACATCCTGGGTTTTATTTATTTTCTTCTGAGTAAGATATTTAAATTCTTCATGTTTCAGCTTTGTCACCTGCAAAACTGGGATAATAATAGTTCCTACCTGATGGTATTGTAGTGTGAAATAAACAGTATTTTACATAAAGTGCTTAGAAAGTACTAGATACAATTTAAGAGCCTGAACTGTGGGTTAAAGCGATAAATTACAAGTACAATAAACTGATCAGTGGAACACCATTTTATTTGCCATTTCTTTTCATGGCTGACTTGCCAGAAAGTAATAAAAGAAGATCTGATAGCTATTTCTGGGAAATAGTTGTCTCTCTTTAAACAGAAATTGCTGGCTGGCCATTGTGGCTCATGTCTGTAATCCCAGCACTTTGGGAGGCTGAGGCGGAAGGATCACTTGAGCCTAGGAGTTTCATACCATTATGGACAACATAGCGAGATGCCTGCCTCTACAGAAAAAAATACCAAAATAGTTAACTAGGCATGGTGGTGCATGTCTATAGTCCCAGCTACTTGGGAAAGTAAATCAGGAAGGTCGCTTGAGCCCCAGAGTTTGAGGTTGCCACGAGCTGTGGTTGCATCATTGCACGCTCCAGCTGGGTAGAAAAGCTCGACCCTATCCAGGAAAGAAAAAGAGAGAGAGAGAGAAAGAAAGAGAGAGCTGCATGTGGAAAATACTTTTGCACTGCTCTCACTATTGATTGGAAGCTGTCAGACGTGGACACAGTATCTGTAATTTCAGCAGTCGTATTTGACCATGAAGAGACAAGCATTAATAGAAAACCGGCATCCCAAAATACACCGATTGGAAAGGGAAGCCTGGTTCCCTGATGCACAGATCTGTGCACACACCTTGCCCTGGCCTGTCTCTGCATTTACTTTTACGTACCCAGTCACCATAACTATCATTAACCTATTTGCAGTCAATGTATCCTAATTGATACAATTCAAAAGCCAGAAGGGGTAAAGACACTGCAAGGTATGTAAGAAAGATTTTTCAGATGTGCTGCCACTCCCCCACCTTACTCCTGAAGAGAGCTTCAAGAGCAAGCCAATCATAGCATCTTATACAAATGTACAAGCGTGCAATCAATGTCTCCTTCATTGATTCTTCCCTCTTTCTTCCTTGCTCCTCAAACACACGAAGCATCCTCCTTCCTTAGGACTTTTTCACTTACTATTCCCTCTGCAGAGTTATTTTCTGCAGATGACCCACACCTTTCTCACTCATGTTCTTCAGGTGCTCAAACATCAGCTGTAGGACAGGCCTTCTGTGTGTAAACTAAGTGACATGCAAGCGCTTCCCCTCACTCTCTATTTCTGTCTCTGCCTTGTTTTATATACATCATCACAGTGAACACAACCTGATAATTCATTGATTTTTACAGCCGCTTCCACCATTTTATCAACTCCCAAGAACTTGGTTGTTTATTTTTTGCGGTGAGTGCCTGGTATATAGAGGGTGAACAAAAAAAAACTGTTGAATAAATTTCTTCAACAGATATTTATTAAACACCTACTAGATGCCAGACACATAAAATCATTTATTAGATCTGATGAGCTTTCAGTTTGATACAGTTAATCTGAAAAGTAAAGGTATCTTAAGGGAAATGGAAAATCATATTCTAGATATAGAATAAAATGCATTGTACTACTTTAAAATGCACTTGCCTTTCGAAATAAAAACATAAATAGCAAATAATTAGTGTTGTTTAATGACAGTTAGTGATTTACAAGAACTCCCTATTATTGCAAATTCTATGCTTCACCAGCTTCTAAATTCTCAAAGAGACATGAATTAATTTCTATTGACAAAAATAGCAAAGTCTTTATTTCGGGGTTTGTGAAAGGAGTTTATTTTAGACTAAGATGTTTCTGCATATGATTCATTTCCTGAAGCCCTGAGTATTGAGACTTTCTATGGTGTGCTCATAAAAACCCTCCTTTGGAATTTCACTTTGACATTATTTGATATCTGTTTTCTGGATCTGTACCTTTCTAAGCTTTTGACCCCGAACCTCACTGTAAGATGCTGGAGAGCAGGCACTATACCTTTACCTTTCTTGCAGGCCCTCAATGCATCCTCAAAGTGAACACAAGCAGCAAGTCAGTGCCAGGGGCATGCCTAAGTGAGAGGACGGACTGCTCAGTGGATGACACCCCCAGCATGGAGACCAAACAACTCGAGGTGAGATTCTTTCTCTGCCTTTTACTATCTGTGTGACTTTGAGCGAGACCTTGTGTCTTTAAGCCTCCATGTCCACACTGACAGAATGCGTGTAAAAAAAAATCGATATTGTTCTCCTTAATTCAATCAAAGTAGTAGAAAAAATAAATAAATATTGTCTAAAACTAATACCGACCTCTAATCCAGATTTTCTCCAAATGACTATTTCATCTTCAGTTATACCCTCTGACTTCCGGAGCATGAATTTTGCTCCAGAGAAATTTTCCTTTAGCATCTGCCCTCCATCACTTCTAATAGCACTTTCTTCTCTTTTACACTTTCTTCTCCTTTGCATTTATTTATTCTCTTAATAATGCATTCTTCCAGTGGACATTTTCATAAGGACAATTTAGAGAACTGGCTATCTATGAATTTCTTTTTCTCCAGCAAGCTACAGAAGAAGCATGATAGGATCTCAAAAATACACAATTCTGTACACATTCACCTCAAGGCTTGATGTTTGTGTACCTGTTAGAAATACGAATGTTTTCTGCTAATACCTTTTAAACTATCCAAACAGATAACACACCCAGAACACATACAGCAAAATGTTTGCGAGAGAATTAGTGTGAGCTGCCAGAACACTTAGATGGCGTATCGTGTTTGGTTTTCAGACTCCTCTCTGAAAAAACAAAGTCCAAATGGCTCACATGCCAAGGAGAAGAATTCTCTACCAGTTGCAGCATGAATTAATGCGACATGGACTTTCCAACAGAGAAGTAAATTCTTGAAATTAGAAATCAATTTCTGACCCAAGAAAATAAGTTGGAGCCAGGTGGTAACAAAAGATTGCTATGGAGTATTCTTTCTAAGACAGGTGGGTGAGGTGTGTAAATCTCTCAGGCTAATTTGAACAGCCAATTTAATGCAAAACACAACTTTTTGTTTTAAGATTTTTTTTTCATTGAGAATCTTTTAGCAGTAGTGATTGTCTCTGAGACTATAACATCTTTCTACTTTATCTGCTTTATTTACAGTATTTATATACTTTCTAATGTTGCTCTTTTGGGGTCGAATAAAGGGGCAGGTGAATGGCTGGGCTCATAAGCACAAAATGACATCCATTTTATATCTACATTTATGTCTCTTCTATACAGTCACCTCTCTCTCTCTCTCTCTCTCTCTCTCTCTCTCTCTCTCTCTCTCTCTTCTATTTACCTGCCTATCTATCCAGTATCTATCTTCTATATCTACATTTGTATCATTTCTATATTTATATCATTCTACAGCTCTATCTACTTTTGCATCTACCTTATATATTCTAACTCTGTATCTAAATCTGTATCTCTTCATCTATGTAAGCTTTTTCATTCTCCGCTTCATAAATCCTGTTGTCTACCCAAATGGTGGACAGAGCCATAAAAGGATTTTGGAGCCAAAAAAAATCCTTTCAAATGTGATTTGGTTGTAAATACAGAAATAGTGCTGTTTTATCACTTCAAAAATTTCCTTCTGGGCATTTTTTTTCACCTTCGAGGATGTAGTTTGACTGGCAGTGAAATTGATGGCTAAAGAATTTAAAATGTGCCTCATAATTCTTCTTGAGTAGAGATCTCACCTTAAATCCTACTGAGCTGATCAGTGTATTTACATTACTGGGATATTAGAGTTTAAAGTCACATCTATTACAGCAGCTCCCTGGTATGGACTTCCTCAGAAGGGAAGTAGAAACTGAGCTTAAAAAGAAATTCCATTACCTTGAAGTAAGGCCACATCCAAGATGTCTTTCAATGCTATCAATGCACCAACCCACTTATCTATTTCTATCTCTAGCTAGAGAGAGACAGATAGAGATATATATTCATAAACATTATCTATCCATCCATCCATCTGTGAATCCATCTATCTATATATCTATCTATCTATCTATCTATCATCTACCTACCTATCTACACATCTATCTATCTACCTACCTACATATCTATCAATCTATCCATCCATCTGTCCATCCATCTGTGCATCCATCTGTCTATCTATCTATCTATCTATCTATCTATCTATCTATCTATCTATCTATTTATCTATCCATCATCCATCTATTATCCATCTATCATCTATCTATCTACCTACCTACACATCTATCTATCTATCTATCTATACATCCATCCATCTGTGCATCCATCTGTCTATCTATCTATCGATTTATCCATCATCCATCTATTATCTATCATCTATCTATCTACCTACCTACACATCTATCTATCTATCTATCTATCTATCATCTATCTATCTATCTACCTACCTACACATCTATCTATCTATCTATCTATCTATCTATCTATCTACTTATCTATCTATCTATCTATCTATCTATCTATCTATCTATCTATCTGTCTATCTACTTATCTGTCTATCTATCTGCCTACCTATACATCTTTCTGTCTGTCTATCTATCTACCTATCCACCTACATATACATCTATCTGTCTTTCTGTCTCTCTGTCTATCTATCTAGTTACCTACCTATACATCTATTTATCTATCTATCTGTTCTCAACTGGGCAGGCAAAGTGTCTAATCTAAACTATAAATCAAATCATGTTGTTCTTGTCCTTAGAAGCAAAATGACTTCCCATTTTGCTTAGAATGAAACCCACACTTTCCACCACGATGGACCAGGCCTGTGTGACTGCTCCTGCTTCTCCCTTCCACTTTGTGCCTTTCTCCTTCACCCATCTCTCCAGCCACAATGGCCTTCTCTCTGCACACGCAGCAAGAGAGAGCTTTTAGTCGACATCAGACCTCTTTGACAAGGTGACAGTTTAGCCAAGAAAATCCTGCCTGAAGACAATCTGGCCCTGCAGCGACAGGGCAAAGGTTTTCAGCCTTTCAGAGCAGCCGGTGGAAAGGTCCTGAGGAGTAAGGAGCACAGCAGGTATTGCAATGCCCGTTGCAACCTCAGATTATTCTGCTTAGTGCTCTCCAAACACTCATCCCTATCTGAAATCGTCTGGATGATTTGTTTGTTGTCCACCCCATTCATGTAAGTTTCATGAAGGAGAAGACTCTGTTTATCTTGACTATGTCATTGCCCAGGACCTTAAACCTAAAAGCCTGCACATGACACACTAAATGCTCAGTGAATGCCTGGGGGATAAGGGAGCTCCTCTCCTCCCTTCCTCCCTTCCTCCCTCTCTTTGTGTCTTTCTTCCTTTCTTCTTTTGAGACATGTTCTCACTCTGTTGCTCAGGTTAGAGTACAGTGGCATGATCATGGCTCACTGCAACCTCCACCCCCTGAGCTCAAGCAATTCTCCCACCTCAGCCTCCCAAGTATCTGGGACCACAGGTAGATGCCACCGTGACCAGCTAATTTTTGTAGTTTTTGTAGTTATGGGGTCTCACCACATTTCCCAGGCTGGTCTCAAACTCCTGGGCTCAAAGCTCTGAGATTACAGGTGTGAGCCACCATGCCTGGTGGGGCCTGCAACTTTCTATCCACAGACTTTCCAGATTCAACCTGGGTAAACTCCTGGCTGCTCTCCCCACATTCTCAGTCTTGCTGGTTTCTTTGCAGAGTCCAGTATCTCATTGTCTCTTGTCTCTATGCTGCTGAGCCAGGCTCCCGTCTTAGCTACCACACAGCCTCCTCTCACTTTCAGAAGTAACTTTAACCCTTTAAACACTGGTAGATCTCTCTATTAGCCACATTTCCTTACAGAACTTACTCGTCTGGGTTAGAATTCTTGTTTTTTCACTTTCTGCATGTCTTTGGGCAAGGTGCTCACCTTCTGTATTACAGTTTTCTCACCTGCACAAATAGAGAGAATAACAGTACTTACCCAATAATGTTTTTTAGGAGAATTAAATGAGCTAATAGACAGTCTACCCACAGAACTGCAGGCAGATGTCACGGTGGCCCACAAGCAGGTCCAAAAAGAACCCCTTAAGTTTAAAAGCATCACAGAGCTAAGCATAACCAAGCAAACAAAGAAAAAGAAAGACCAAGACAAGGTGAAACTCAAGGAATGACGAATGAGCAAAAAGAATAAGGAAGAGGAGCAGTGTGGCCAGGACAAGTGGACCCCAGCCCAGGTGGCCTTCAAGAAGATGCAAGAGAACAAATGGAGAAGATCCTGGAGAAAGCATCCAAAACCTACAGGCAGAGGGCAGAGACTTCAACAGACACCTGCTGCACACGCTCAAGGAGCATGATGATGTTTCCGCAGTGAGCTGGACGACGTGGTCTCCACCCTGGGGATGTGGCCGTAGCGCGGGGAAGCGAGAGTCCACATTGGAGTTAAGTCTGTTTCCTTTGGTATTTGCTAGAAACATTGCTTTGCATGCACCCTCGAATCTCCTGCTGTGACGCTGCTTTCCAGAGCTGTGCACCCACATTCCAGACCTTGATTAAAGTGAAATAGTCCTTTTACTCAGTTTAGGTTTCTTCATAAAAAGTACACCTTTTAGTGTAGATGGGAAGTTTTAAAAGCTTATCCAGAGGTAAAGGCCACTTTTGTGTCCATGCCCTGTAAAAAATGTTTTTACCTTTGAGTTGTGTCTCACCCTCTGAGGTCAGGCAGCTGTCTTTGCCTGGATGAAAGGAACTCCAGAGGATGAGGGGCTAACGGCAGTGTCACCTGCTGTGTGCAGACCCCTGTGAGACCCAGGGTGGGTGCACTTCCAAGCTCCCTTCAGCTCGGGGCTAATGCTGTTCCCTGCAGGCCCCAGGAAAGCCACTTGTGGCTTTATGGTCCTCCGACTGCCTCCTCAGCCACCAGCCGGTGAGACAGTGCAGCCTGATAGCAAAGCAGCATCTAATGCAGGAATGGACTATGAGCCTCGTCCCTTTCTGGATGTGTCCACCCCAGCTCCCTTCCAAAAACTCCTAACTGGCATTGCCAATTGATTGCCACTTTTCTTTGTAATGAAGCTCAGACACAAGCTGCTTCAGCCCTCAGCTCACAGCTCCAAGGAGCCTCTTGGGTTTACTCAGAGTTGACACATCACATGGGGTTCTTTGGCATTCCTGCCCTAAGGACACATCAGGGGTGGCAGGACCAGGACAGAGCCTCAGCACAGACAGACATGGGCACAGTCAAATGGTGGAGCTCAAGTAGCAGTGCTGGAGGGTCAGGAGGGCCTGGGTGTGCCAGATGAGAGTCCAGCTCCATGTGCTATTGGAAAAAATGGTCTCTTTTGGGAGAAATGGTCTCTGTTAATGTAGGTATTTAAGCAATAACAAAGTCAGAATAGAAAAACCAAGTGTGGAGTTTGGAGTTGTCTGCAAACTGTAGAATAAAGCAAAAACTAATTATTAAAAAGTGAGCTAATATATACAAATAAGTTAGAAAATGGACATATTATCACAGCTTGATAGATATTTGCTTTTAAAATTATAATTGTAATAATCATAGTGCTTTGAATCGTCAGTCCTTTGTATAATCTTCACTCCCATCAGACTAAAATACGTTTTAGTGCAAATGAAGGAATGGCATTTCGTTTATTTTAGAATATTTTCACAGAAGATTTCATACATCTGGCAAAAATGTAATTATATGTAAATGCGTATCTCATTTCCACAGTTAGCATATAAAAGGAAATAATTTGAGGTCAAAATTACTCTTGAAATTCCTTTAAATCAACTATAAATTGTAGAGTATAAATGTATTTGTATACATAATCCTTTTAAGGAGCATCCATGCCCCTCAAAGTGTTGACAGTCACTGAGTTAGACCAAAAATGTAATGAAAGAGAAAACAACACGTGGATAGGTAAGAAATTGTCCAGTCCCCAACGTGAATCCAGCATCTTAGAGGAGCCTCACGGGTTCCTTCTCATCTGCAGGCTTGACTCCATTCCGTTCTGCTGCTAACCTCGATACACAATCCTAGACTGTCTTGTTGTAAAGATTAAGGAGATCATAGGTAACACCTTGCTAAGGATTGAGTTTTAAAGCTGGTGCTTTAATTATTCTTTCATGCCACAAACCATGTGAGGCAAGGTCTTAACGCTTAAGTTTTTTTTTTTTAACCATCACGAATTCCAAAATCAGGTACAAAATCAAAAGGCAGATTTTCAAACAAAACCTTTGAAAAGTGGTTCTTTAATGCTTAAAGGATCTCACCCTTTTGCAGAACAGAAAAGTGTCAAGAGAAGTGAGCAAGAAAAAAAGTTCTTTGGACAGAGCTTGGCGAAGAGACATCTTTGTGTTTAAAGGAGATCTTGAAACTCATGGGCGCAGTGGTCTGGGATCTGAGCCCTGCTTAAGATGTGTGAGGCTCAGAAGGGGCTGGTTTCCTGTTGGACATCACAGCCAGGAAGCACTCCTAGTCCTAGAAGGGACCCGGGCTCTCAGAATGTGCTGGAGGAAGGAGGCTGCATGTCCTGTGCACCAGAAGTGGGTGAGCCCTGGGCCAACCATGACATTTGGCATTTATTGTCCAAAGAGAGTTGTGTTTGAATATCAGCATGTTTGCTATTGATAATTATGCATAAAAAATAGACAAAGCTGAGAGTGAAGCCAGGCAATCGGAACCCTGTGTTCACTCTAGCCATGCAGAAAACCAGCCTGGAGCCATTGAAAGGACACCTTTGGAGGTCAGTGGGGCCTGGGCAGAGTCTGAGTGGGGTGGATGAACAAATAAAAGCAGTTGTGGAGGTTCAGGAGGGGTCAGTAGAAGCAAACTACATATTGCTCAGGGGATCGCCATTCGAGTGCCCGACAGGGTACCTTCCAGGAGCCCACAAAGTCAACAGACAATGAATCAGACTGAAGTTCCCACCAGACCAGAGACCTAAAGCCAACTGAAGACAGTAAGTTACTTACAATCTCTTCTGTCTTCTCTTGTGTCCTTTCTTCTCATTTGCTGGAAACAGATGCTCAGTGCTGAAAAAAAAAAAAAAATAGCACTGAGACAAAGGATCTTTCAGCAATGCAATTTTTACTTCCTAGGCTGCAGGAAGGGTACCCTCGCTAGCCATCACGCCATGAGAGTACAATGAACAAAGGACAACACACACATGTATTCCTTACGCATTTGGGATCATCTTTGCTGCTGTGTCTGATCTCTGTTGGCTGCAGTCAGACCTCACAATCTGAACTGAAACCCGACTGGCTAACAACTTCAAACTTTTCAAACAGGGAAAAGCAATGGAGAGCTGTGACAGGAATGTGAGCACATCCAGCACAGATATTTTGGTTAAAGTGCAAGGACATAAAATGTAGTATGTGCCTATAAGCATGGCAGGTCTAACAGCTACATAGGATGGGGCTTAACAAAGCTATTAGCGCACTTATTGTTTAAAGAAAGAAAAATTTAAAAAGGAACTTTTCTACTTCCCACACCTTTCCTCCCGCTAACCCTCACCAATCCTGGAAAGATTAGAAACCCTGGAACGAAGAGAGAGGAGACTGTTTCCTACCAAAGTCTTACAGCCTGAGCTGAGAGAGGAAATAATTTAATATAGAACTGTATTTGAAATTTTCCTTCATCAAGTCTGATGTATATTAATGTCTCCCTCCACTTCCTACAAGTCAGCTTCAAATACTTTTTACATTTTACTTTTCTTGGAAAACTACCCTGCACTGAAAAGAAGGCTGCTGGATCCACATCTTAGGTTCAGCTTTTATGAGCAGTGGGACTCGGGGGAGGGGAGGTTCACTAACGTGACCCGGAGGGAGTGTAAGAGTCGCAGTAATAAAGAACAATGCCTTGAAGATTGTAAACACTGAAAGTTGTTGCCTGAGTTTCATCCTATCATCTAAGATTGTTTTTTTAATCTTAAGTGATAGAATTGCAGCAGAAACCAGCTCAGAGCAGAGGCTGCCTGGGGCTGTTTCTGGGAGGTTGGGTGTTGGGGGTGGAGGTTAGTCTGGGGCTGTTTCTGGGAGGCTGGGTGTTGGGGGTGGAGGTTAGTCTGGGGCTGTTTCTGGGAGGCTGGGTGTTGGGGGTGGAGGTTAGTCTGGGGCTGTTTCTGGGAGGCTGGGTGTTGGGGGTGGAGGTTAGTCTGGGGCTGTTTCTGGGAGGCTGGGTGTTGGGGGTGGAGGTTAGTCTGGGGCTGTTTCTGGGAGGTTGGGTGTTTGGGGTGGAGGTTAGTCTGGGGCTGTTTCTGGGAGGCTGGGTGTTGGGGGTGGAGGTTAGTCTGGGGCTGTTTCTGGGAGGCTAGCTGTTGGGGGTGGAGGTTAGTCTGGGGCTGTTTCTGGGAGGCTGGGTGTTGGGGGTGGAGGTTTGTCTGGGGCTGTTTCTGGGAGGCTGGGTGTTGGGGGTGGAGGTTAGTCTGGGGCTGTTTCTGGGAGGCTGGCTGTTTGGGGTGGAGGTTAGTCTGGGGCTGTTTCTGCGAGGCTGGGTATTGGGGTTGTGGGCAGGGAAGGCAGGGACCGGAATCCCAAGGACTGGAAAGAAGCCAGTGCCTTTCTCTCCCTCCCTGGTGATTTCATCTTGTCTGGTCTTGATTTGGACTCCTTTGTTCCCACAGCAAAGTCTTCTCCACAAGGTGAAACAGCACCCAACTCTCTCTCCAGCCTTTGTCTCTGGAGGCAAGGCTGGTTTTACTCCAACTTCAAACATTAAAGATCCAGACAGACTCAGAAAGGCCTGGCCTAGTTTCCATGCCTACCCTGAATCTATCTGGGGGGAATAGGCAGCTAAGATTGTCCATGTTGGGCCAAGTGCCTCTAAGTAGTCAGAGGAAGGATGGGGTGCACCCTGCTAAGAAAAAGGAGGAGACAGCCTTGGAGTGGGATCAAACAAAAACTTGGAGACTATTAGATGTCAATGTAAATCCATTCAATAAGCCTCTGAGTGTCTACCGGAGGCAGGCAGATGCTGCTGCTTGCTGAAGATCCAAAGACAAGAAAGACATGTACATACCCCTTGCAGAGGATACACACTCACTATGAGAAACAGAGCTGTCACTCAACAATCACAGCACACTGCAAGGAGCTAGTGTAGACATACTAGAAAGCCGCATTGTGGGCCGGGCACAGTGGCTCACTCCCATAATCCAGCACTTTGGGAGGCTGACGCAGGTGGATCATCTGAGATCAAGAGTTCAAGACCAGCCTGACTAATATGGTGAAATCCTGTCTCTACGAAAAATATGAAAATTAGCTGGGCATGGTGGCATGCGCCTGTAGTCCGAGCTACTCAGGAGGCTGAGGCAGGAGAATCTCTTGAACCCAGGAGGCAGAGGTTGCAGTGAGCCAAGATCGCGCCATTGCACTCCAGCCCGAGAGACAGAGAGAGACACCATCACAAAAAAAAAGAAAGAAAGAAAGAAAGAGAGAGAAAGAAGAAGAAAGAAAGGAAGGAAGAAAGAAAGAAAGAAGGAAGAAAGAAAGAAAAGAAAAGAAAAGAAAAGAAAAGAAAAGAAAAGAAAAGGAAAGAAAAGAAAAGAAAAAAGAAAAGAAAAGAAAGAAAAGAAAAAGAAAGAAAGCAGCATTGTGGCAGCTCTCAGAAGAGGTTGGTCTCTGCCCCGGGCAGGCAGGCACCAACGACCTCCCAAGATTATTGACTGAGGCCTAGAAGGATGAGTAAGAGTGTCCCAAAGACAACAGGAGGAGTGACTTCCAGGCAAGGCACGGAATGGCGCGCCCTCAGGAGGAGGCTGAGCAGTCCCAAGTTCTGAAATCAAAAGGAGTAAGTGGGAAAAGGGAAGAGTCACACCTGCTCGTGGATAAATGGGCAGGAGTTAGCAAGGAGGGTATTGCCCGCCATGCTGAAGAGCTGGGAACTTATTTCTGGCATGGTTTAAAAATAAGCTGGTGCTATGACTCTCATGGGGAGTAACAGCAGGACCTCATCACTGTGGGCTCTGGATAGGCGTCGTGCTCTGTATGTTTCACCCTGTTCCTGATCTTACAGTGCAGGTGAGAAAATTAGGCTTAAAAGGGCTGTATGCCTTATCCAGGATCCCTCGGACAGTACATGGTAGATCTGGAAAGTCACTTTACTACACTACATAGCCTCTTGAAAAAGGCAATGCATGTGGCAAACACAGAATATAGAGAAATACTGAAAATGGAGCATTATTACTTCCAAGCCAATGTCAGAAACAAATAGTTAACATACTGGGCCTTTTGGAATATGTGAGCTCCCAGTTTGTCCTGTGAAACCCATCAGCATTATTCTCAACTCCCAAAATGTCCATTTGAGTGAGGCGAGTCTCCAGTTTTTATTTGTTTTACCATGATTTCTATGAACCAGGTTTTGAATCTCAGCATTTCTTCATCAGAGAATAACCAGTAATGACTGCAGGGAAATAATGAGTTCCACTGTCTTAATAAAACTGGCTGTTTCTTTTTTATTTATTCATTTATTTTCTTGAGATGGAGTCTGCCTCTGTTACCGAGGTGCAGTGGTACAATCTCTGCTCACTGCAATCTCTGCCTCTTGGGTTCAAGTGAGTCTCCTGCCTCAGCCTCCTGAGTAGTTGGGATTACCGGCATGTGCCACCACACCTGGCTATTGTGTGTGTGTGTGTTTGTGTGTGTGTGTGTGTGTGTGTGTGTGTGTGTGTGTGTGTGTGTATGTGTCTGTTTAGTAGAGACCGAGTTTCACCATGTTGGCCAGGGTGGTCTCAAACTCCCGGCCTCAGGTGATCTGCCACCTCGGCCTCCCAAAGTGCTGGAATTACAGGCGTGAGCCACCACACCTTGCCAGAATCCATTTTTAATGTGAATTATTGATATTTTGAGAGGGTCTAATTTTGTAGCTACTTTGAGATTTTTTTTTTCATTTCTACAATGATAACCAAACGGAAAATATCTAAGAGTTGGCTTGACAGCATGGGGATTTTTTTAAGGGTCCTCCTTAGTGTCTGACTTCGGAACATTAAATATTTATGGGAGCAATAACTATAAAGCTGTCTTTGCTGCTGACATTAATGACAATGTCTGATTCTAAGGCACAGAGTGGACCTTGGCCTTAGAACACCATAGAAAAATTCCATTTGTCTCTGGAATAAGATATGCAATTACAGGGAGAAAAAAAATAAATGCCTCCCTGACTCCAGAGATTCTTTCCATGGAGAACTATCCTGATTAAGTTTCTAAACAAGCTTCACTGCAGATGTTCTGGGTACCTCTCGATTCATTTCTTCCACGTGTTTTCTGAGATGTGCTAACTTGTGAGAAAACTCTCTCCTCCCTACCTTCTCTTAGCTACATGGTATATATAATCCGTGCATGTGGAAGAATTAATTTTATAGTTTGTGAAGTCTTCAAGGCAGGATATTGGTGAAAAATCAGGCAGCAGTGTGGGTGGAGGGGATGTATCAGTCTGTTCTCATGCTGCTAATAAAGACATACCCAAGTGTCAGGGCTCAAAGTCCAAGCCTGGCCATGATAGCCTTGGTGACCCTCACGTACACCTCTGAATGGTCCCCGGGAGCCAGGAAGTCTGAAGTAACCACAAATAACCAGACAGCCACAGAAAGAAGTGAAACAACTTATTCTTGCCTTAACTAATTGCTCTCCCCCTGCAACCTGCAACCATTTTCCCTGCTCAGCCTTGTGAAAATTTCCCCCTGGACATTGGATTTCTTAAGACCTCCACCCTTCTAACTATGTGATTTACCTCACCCTCTCCTCTGCTTGCAAGGGACACTCCCCGCCCTTATGATCATGCCTGTTTGTAGTAGATGACCCCTACCCTTATGACCACGTATCCTGTGACACCCTCCCTGACGACAACACTCCTGCCCCCAGCTTGCAAAACCGCCCTGAACTGTAATGTCTGTAAGTTTCCACTGCCAACACCAAACCTATAAAACCAACACCTATCCCACCGCCCTCTGCTGACTCTCTTTTCGGACTCAGCCCAATGCACCCGGGTGAATAAACAGCCATGTTGCTCACACAAAGCCTGCTTGGTGGTCTTTTTACGGAAGTGACTTGCCTGACACCAAGACTGGGTAATTCATAAAGAAAAAGATGCTTCATGGACTCGCAGTTCCACATGGCTGGAAACGCTCACGATCATGGTGGAAGCTGAAAGGCACGTCTCACACGGCAGCAGGCAAGAGAAAAAGTGTGCAGGGGAACTCCCCTTTATAAAACCATCAGATCTCATGAGACTTTTTCACTATCCCAAGAACAAGGCAGTTTCTGGGCTGGACAGAGTGAATGCTTTCATCTACCTCAAACTTTGCTTTAACAATGCACACAGGAGACTGGACAAATTGAGTGCTGTCACTCAACTTATGTTTTCAGCTTCTTAAACTTGTCCCCAGATTTCTCTCCTTAATCCCTTCAGCTCCAAAATGAATGAGGGCCAAAGACAATATTTACAGCTAAGCTGCTCAGGTGGCTCAGTGAAAAGAATGAAAAAATCTCTTACCTCTGCCCACAGGACCAGCCTATTTGTGGGTTCAAAGTCTAGGCGGTTTAAAAATGTGAACGGAAAACATCTTTGGCCCCCTCAAGCTGGGAACTGCTCAGGGCAAACCTGCTTCCCATTCTTTCAAAGCCACCCCTCTGCTCACTGAGATAGATGCACATCTGATTGCCTCCTTTGGGAAGACTTATCAGAAACCCAAAAGAATTGCAACAATTTGTCTCTGACCTACCTGTGACCTGAAAGCCTTCAGTGGAAAAGAGGGAGGCTTGCTTGAGCTGTCTCTTGCCTTTCTGGACGGAACTCATATACTGCTTACATATATTGACTGATGTCTCCTGTCTCCTTAAAATGTGTAAAATCAAGCTGTGCCCTGACCACCTTGGGCACATGTCCTCAGGACTTCCTGAGGCTGTCACGGATGTGTCTTCAGCCTTGGCAAAATAAACTGTCTAAATTAACTGAGACTTGTCTCAGATTTTCTGGGTTCACAGAAATTTTATACAAAAGGAAAAAAGAAGTTTCCTTTAGTAAAATCCTTGTTCAAACATCTATTGCATCTTAAGGCTGTATTTCTTCCTTTCTATCATGTTGGTGAAACTTTTTGATGATGCACATCCGTTCATCCTTGAATGAGAAAATATCTGTTCCAGCATGGTATTGTAACGTAAACGTGGCAGGTGCATTTTCTTTTCCTTGAATTCCTTCACCATCTACCCAGATTTTCATTCCAACATTCTCCAGTGGAGTACAGTCAAAGTAAATGTCCAGGAAATAAGCAGCCTGGACGATGAAGGGTTGGGGCTGCCAGTGGTTTGGGTAAGGAAGTTGTTCTGTTGCCTTGTCTTCTCTGTGTTTCGGGTTTCCACTGCTGTAGGGAGCAGCTGTCTGAACCTGGATTTTGGTCTGGTCTGGAGTCCATGCTGGACAGCTCACATGGCCAAGTTCAGCTCCTTTTATTATTTCTTTCTGACCCAGCAAAGAGAAGACTGGCCACTCTTGTCTGGACCCTGCTATAGGTCCTGGGGGCCCTGCCTGGGATTTCCAATCACTGGTCTTTTATAAGCTGATCATACTTGAATGAAAAGAGTACCCAGTGAGTGAGACACATCTGCCTGGTGGACTGCCCTCTCCGTGTGCCCACTGTCACTCACAGATGAACACAGCTGGTGGGGGGGGTGGTTCTACCAAGATCTCTGTACCAGCTGATGCTGTTTGGGGTGCAGGTTTCTGGAAGCCATGCTCAAACTGGTTTCAACAAAACAAAAGAGTTGAACCAGGCATGGTGGCTCATGCGGTACTCCCAGCATTTTGGGATACCAAGGCCAGTGGATCATGAGGTCAGGAGTTTGAGAACAACCTGAACAACATGGTGAAACCCCATCACTACTAAATACAAAAATTAGCTGGGCATGGTCACATGTGCCTGTAATCCCAGCTACTCAGGAGGCTGAGGCAGGAGAATTGCTTGAATCCAGGAGGCGGAGGTTGCAGTGAGTTGAGATGGCACCATTGCACCCCAGCCTGGGTGACAGAGCAAGATTCCATCTCAAAAAAAAAAAAGAGTTCACTGCTGAATAGAACTACAAAGCCCAAGACTAGAACTAACTGACTAGCCTCAGGGGCCTGATTAGATTCAGGCGCTGAAATAATGTATCCAGTCTCTTTCTACTTCTTGGTATCTTTGGTGAATGTTCGATTTCATTTTCAGATTCCACTCACCATCTCAGGCTTCTGTGATCCATATGTTTAGTGATACCTGAGGAAAAACTATAGTATCTTTATCTGATAATTTCCTACGAGTCTCAGAACTCACACTATTCATAATAATCATCTCAATCTATTCAAAATCCCAACACTTAACTTTGGCCTCCATGGTCAAAGGGATGGAGAAGAAAGCCCCCGTCATGTGCCTCCTGGTTCCTAATGACAGCGGCAGGGAAGAGGGTGGGCTTTTGATGCTCTAATTAGTCAGAAGGAAAACCTCACCAAAATCCCCATGTAATAAAAATAGCTATATCCAAATAAAATTTGGTACTGTGAGGCAAACAAATGAGCTGGGACATCAACAACATCAACAACTGTCTGCCCCGATATCCACTAACTACCCTTGGGTGAGGCAGCACCGTTTTGCCAGAAGAGGTTCTGCGTGTTGTGGAAGTGGATGGCTCTCTATTCTTGTTACCAGCCCATGAAAGTGATACGGCTCTGATTAGTGCAGGAGCACCAGGTTCTTGGGAGTTAGAAAAAACGACACAGACACATGTGGAATAGTTTTAAGGAGCAGAGAGTTTAATAGGCAAGAAAGAAGGGAAAAGGCAAAAGGAAGAAGCTCCCTCTACAGAGGCAGAGGAAGGGGAGCTCCAAAGGCGAAAGGGGCAAGCCCAAGTGTGGGGGATACTAGCCAGGCATAGGCAGAGGCTGGAGGAGGCGGTGTCTGATTTGCATAGGACTTAGGGGATTGGTTTGATCAGGCATCTCATTTATGTAGCCTGTGACAAAACTGGCCCTTGTACCTTTGGCCTTTATTATGCAGATGCAGGGCGCCCGGATGTTCTACACACGTGGGGATATGTGGGAGCGGCCATGTTGCCGGGAACATGTGGGACAAGGGCAGGAAGGCATGGGAATTGCCAGGTTTGGGTGGACCCAGTTTCTATGGCTGGCATTTGCATATCAAAGGTTGCCAGCCTGGTTTGAAGAGCAAGGGCTTTCCAGCTAGACAAGAAGCTCCTTCAAAAATGAAAACTTCCCTAGGTCACCTTTTCCTCTCTATCTGCCTAAAATAATTTCTTCATACTTCCTACCACAAAAGCCTCCTCTTTCTTTAAATATTCCCTTGTTTATTTTACCAGGGAGAAAGAGCTGGTGTTGACACAGTTGTTCAATTTAAAGACCTAATTGGAATTAATCAATTTTAAATAAATTGTCAGAATGGGTGTCAAATTCCTTGGCTCCATAATCCACATGAAGAAAGAGATTAGGGTGTTTGGCTCATTTTTTAATATGCAAAACTAAAATTCTGGATGCTGCTAATAAGACATTCCCTTCTTTTTTGGACTGTCAGAAACATGATAGACAAGCAAAGATCCTGTTCACTTTTCTCAAGGAAAGTGGAACTGATGTTGAAATTGCAAGGAGAATTAGACTTCATCAGAAACAAGTCATGCCGTGATGTTGGAACTCTGCTTTCTTCTTCAGTTCTGACGATGCGACATGAAAGAGTGGATATTTTATTAATTTTCCGTCTTTATTGATATACAATTGATAAATACAATTGTAGATATTTAAGGTGTACAATATGATGTTTGGATATACATATACATTGTGGAATAATTACCACCATTGAGCTATTTAATATATTCCATCTCACATAATTACCATTGTGTGTGTGTGTGTTTAGTGAGAGCATTTAACATCTCAACCCTTAGCAAATTTCTAGTATATAACACATCATTATTACCTATAGTCACAATGCAGTACATAAATCTCCAGAACTTATTTATCCTGCATAAGTGAGATTCTGTTCTCTTTCACCAATATCTCCCTGTTTTCCTCTCCTGCGGCCCCTGGCAACCATCCTTATCCTCTCTGCTTCTATGAAGGTAATTAGTTTTAATCCACATCCTAGGGGTAGCAGTTTCACTAATCACACACTCACATTCTTGCATTGATTAGCAAATGCCTAATTAGAAAGTCCACAGTCCAGAATTCTCACTAAAGCCTGTCAGCTGTCATTTTCTATGTCTGCTCAACACTGAGGTCTCATTAGCTAGTGTAATGTGTCTAGGGATGCTTTTCCCCTGAAAAGTTTAGTGGTGTGTTTACTACCAACATGGATGTAGAAAATGGGTTTTCACTGATGAGAAAGGCAGATGGAATGAACTCAGTAAGTCACTCCCCATGCCTGCAAAACAAGGTCTCACCCTCTCATAAGCCCCATACTCTATACTTGTAGGGAGAACACATGAAGTCAAACCCGAAGCCACCCTCCATCCAGTCACTGAGATGGCAAATTCTGGTTGCCAGATACCAACTGTGACAGATTTCTTCTTTGAGAACATTGTCATAGCTGTCTCATGGGGATGTGTTATGGACTGAATCGTGTTCTCCAAAACTCATGTGTTGAAGTCTTTGTTTTTTTCATGGAGTTTGGCTCTGTTGCCCAAGCTGGAGTGCAGTGACGTAGTCTCGGCTCACTACAACCTCTGCCTCCCAAGTTCAAGCAATTCTTCAGCCTTATCCTCCCGAGTAGCTGGGATTGCAGGCATGCATTACCACACCTGGCTAATTTTTGTATTTTTAGTACAGACAAGGTTTCACCATGTTGGCCAGGCTGGTCTTGAACCCCTGATCTCAGGTGATCCACCCACCTCAGTCTCCTAAAGTGCTGGGATTACAGGCATGAGCTGCTGCGCCTGGCCTTGTATGTTGAAGTCTGAACCACCAATG
The DNA here is from genome assembly GCF_049354715.1 of Callithrix jacchus. Lineage (NCBI taxonomy): Eukaryota > Metazoa > Chordata > Mammalia > Primates > Cebidae > Callithrix > Callithrix jacchus. Next base: position 129,674,075 of record NC_133510.1, on the reverse strand, counting down.
TGACTGTACTTGGATATAGGGCCTTAAAACCACAAATTAAGATTAACTGAGGCCATAAAAATGGAGCCTATTCCACTTTGATTTGTGTTCCTGTGAGAAGAGCAAGTCACATGAGAGATGTGAATGCTGAAAAGAGACAAAGCGAGGACACAGTGAGAAGGTGGCATCTGCAAGCCAAGGAGAGGGGCCTCAGGGGAGACTGAGCCAGCATGCACCGCACCTTCATCTTTGACCTCCAGCCTCCGAACTGTGAGAAATGCCTGCCTGTTGTTTAATCCGTCCAGGCTGTGAGACTGTTACAGAATGTGTGGTTGGATCACTTCCAAGGACAGAGGTATCGTGCAGTTTACAGAATGTCTGGACTGCTATGTTCCTGATGTATGATATGATCAATTATCAAATATTCATACGCATGGCAGAATTTGTCCTGAGACTTTCTTTCCTCTTAATCTGATTGTGAAGTTGGAGAAAAGGCCTATCCCTTGCCCCGCTCAAACTCTGACAACTATGTAATATTATTATTATTATTATTACTATTATTATTTTGAGACAGAGTCTCACTCCATCATCAGGCACCCGGCTGGAGTGCAGTGGTGCGACCTCAGCTCACTGCAACCTCCACCTCCCTGGTTCAAGCAATTCTCCTGCCTCAGCCTCCCGAGCAGCTGGGACTACAGGTGCATGCGACCACGCCTGGCTAAATTTTTTTTTGTATTTTTAGTAAAGAAGGGGTTTCACCATGTTAGCCAGGATGGCCTCGATCTCCTGACCTCGTGATCCGCCCGCCTCAGCCTCCCAGAGTGCTGATATAATATTATTTTTAAGAAGGTTGCCCATGACCTAAAGGGCTGAGGCTACTTCATGGCATTTGCTCCTTGACTTCGCCTGGACAATCTCTATAAATATACCCGAAGTTGCCTCATAAAGTGCCCAATATTTCCCATTGCTCTGACTAGCTGGGATTTTTTTTTTTTTTTTTTTGGCATGGAAATTAGATGATAATGAAGCCTGAGGTCTTCTTGAAGTCATTTGGTTGCGTATCTTGGTATCTTGGCTCTAACCAGTTTCAGCTGGTTTGGTTACAAAGGGAACTTTTTATTGCAGGCATCCTTAAATATTAGCAGAGTTTGGATAGGGTGGAAATTCAGCTTTGTCACGTGCATTATACTACGTAACACGAACACCAGGGAAGAGACAATACCTTTCTCATGAGTGGGGCACTGTCACCAAGGAGATGGTGGGATGGAGCTCTGCCTACCAACCAAACCCTACATCAAGACTCTATTCTCTTCTTATGCTCTAGAATTCCACAGTAGTGTCACACATAGGACATTTCCTTAAAGACAGAAAGCTGGATACAAACAACTTGCATGCCTGCAAATTATTCTGGTTGATTTCTGCCCACTCCTGTTCAAACAAGGCCTTCAAAGCCTCCTTGTTTCATTCTGAAAACAGAGACATTTAAAAACCTCCCATGTTGGCCAGGCACAGAGGCTTATATCTATAATCCCAGCACTTTGGGAGGCCAAGGCAGGTAGACCACTTGCGGTCAGGAGTTTGAGACCAGCCTGGTCAATATGGTGAAACCCCATTTTTATAAAAAATAAAAATTAGCCATGTGTGGTGGTGGGTGCCGGTACTCCCAGCTACCTGGGAGTCTGAGGTGTGAGAATCGCTGAAACCTAGGAAGTAGAGGATGCAGTGAGCCAAGATCATTGCCATTGTACTCCAACCCGGGTGACAGCGAGACTCTGTCTCAAATAGAAAACAAAAACAAAAACAGCAATAAAACCTCCCATGTTCTTAGGCTCTGGCTCTGTCCAGGATGTCTGCTGTCCATAGAATAACCTGAGGGCTATTTCCCAGCTACTCATTCCAGAGGCTTTTGTTCCCTCCCTCTCTGAACACTGCAGTCATCGGGGTTTCAAGTAGCCCTGGTTTCCCAAAGTCTTGGCTGAAACATGGGAAACAAAGGACATATGACAAATAATAATAATAATAAATAAGGCTGGGCGCGGTGGTTCAAGCCTGTAATCCCAGCACTTTGGGAGGCTGAGACGGGTGGATCACGAGGTCGAGAGATCGAGACCATCCTGGTCAACATGGTGAAACCCCGTCTCTACTAAAAATACAAAAAATTAGCTGGGCATGGTGGTGGCGCCTGTAGTCCCAGCTACTCAGGAGGCTGAGGCAGGAGAATTGCCTGGACCCAGGAGGCGGAGGTTGCGGTGAGCCGAGACTGCGCCATTGCACTCCAGCCTGGGTAACAAGAGCGAAACTCCGTCTCGAAAAAAAAAAAAAAAGTAATAATAATAATAAATAAATAAAGTCCCTCAACTAATGCCACAGTGACCCCAAAACAATTCAACAAGTGCAGCAGGCCTTAGAATCATTTGTTAAATCACTCTCTTTCAGCCTCTGCCAATGACCATTCTCTCCATGAGTCTCCAGCAAAATTCCCAGTGGGAGGCAAAAATAAAGCTGTATCTGCATATCTACTGTCCTCCCTCCCACAGACCCTCTCCACTTCCTTCCGTGGTGGGCCGCGATCAAAGCACCTATGCAAACGTAGTGATTTTTTTGTGATTTCTTATCCACCGAGCATCCTGAGCTCTGCTTTATCCGTTTTCCATGAACACGAGACACTTGCAGAATGGGCTGGTGCTTGGGACAACTGTAGATGAAAAATACATCATTGGAGGTTGTGATCTAGCAAGAAAGACAAGGTTTATACATAGGAATATTAGAAAAACAGGAGAGCCAGGGCGACACCGTTTTAAAATTAACTCCATTTTCAAACTCGCAACACACATTCCTTGCCAGCCATGACCCGTGGTCATCAAACATGTGCTGCTGAGGAAGCAGCTTGGCAATGCCTGCAGGGACGAACTCGTACAACTGCAGAAAGTCCAGATGTCCCAATATCACATAACAGTATACGCTTTTAAGAACTGTATAACTATGCTGTGAAGCACTTAGAAACTAAAATGCCAAGCATAACGTTCTTTAAATTGCCAAAGTGCTAACTTTTGTCAGACTGTCAGCTCACCCACACAGAGACAGCTTAGCTTTTATGTAGATAAGAGCCCCATATAAGAGTTTAAAACAAAGACCAGGCACTCCTCCTCCTGCTTTCTGAAGACACCCTACTCCGAATCTGCAGAACTTTCCATAAATGATCTCTTCTCACTGCGCTCTACGACTCACCTTGAATCCCTTTCTGTGCGAGGTCCAAGAACCCTCTCTCAGGGTCTGAGTCACAGGGGCCCCTTTTTTCAGCAGCAAAACATTGACAATATAAAAAGAAAACATGTTTATCTATGATATCGATATCTGTAAGTATACCTAGCTCAAATCTGTATCTTTATCTACTTGTTATCTAACTATATGTCTATATCTTTATCTAATATCTAAGATGTTGTTGTAGGAGGTCATAACAGAACCTACCATGAAGTGACAGTCTCTCTCTAGCTCCTAATTTTTTCTTTTTTTTGAGATGTTGTCTCACTCTGTTGCCCCAGCTGGAGTGCAGAGGCACAATTTCGGCCCACTACAACCTCCACCTCCCAGGTTCAAGGGATTCTCATGCCTCAGCCTCCGGAGTAGCTGGGATTACAGGCACCTGCCACCACACCCAGCTCATTTTTGTATTTTTAGTAGAGACGGGGTTTCACCATATTAGCCAGGCTGGTCTCGAACTCCTGACCTCGTGATCCACTCACCTCGACCTCCCAAAGTGCTGGGATTACAGGTGTGAACCACCGTGCCCAGCCTTTGCTCCTATTTTCTATTTATTCCGTTTAGGTTAAAGTCTTTTTGAAGGACCCTCCCCCACACCTGCTGGAACAGTTACTCTGGCACAGCCACTCCAGCCTGGGTCTCATTTTTGCTTCTCCTGGACTTCTTGCTGCGCAGACGTTAAAGGTTTGTGCAGAGGTTAGAGGTCCTGTTAGCAGGAGGTCTCTGCTGGCCTCCTGCTCCTTCTCTGGAAGTAAGTAGTTGTCCCCCCGGGTGGCATTTGAAGTCAAAGTTGGGTATTTCGACAGTGCCCGCACCTCGTATTTCCACTGCAGGAGGGAGGCCTCTTCAGTTAGCGGTGACAGTTATTACAGAAGAATGCCTGGAGAGATGGTGACTTACAGCAATTTCGTTGTCTTTCCCCTTGACAACTCAGCTCCCACACCAGAGCAGGTGAGGCAACACTTAGGAATAACAAAGCAACATCGCAAAACCAGAGCCTTCCTTGAGTTAACTTCACTTTCTAACCAGATTTTAATTATTTTTATTTTGAGACAGAGTTTCACTCTAGTCACTCAGGCTGGGGTGCAATAGCGTGATGTCAGCTCACTGCAACCTCCGCCTCCCGGGTTCAAACTATTCTCATGTCTCAGCCTCCCAAGTAGCTGGGATTATAGGTGCCCACCACCACTCCCAGCTTGTTTTTGTTTTTTTGGTAGAGGCAGGGTTTCACCATGTTGGCCAGGCTGGTCTTGAACTCCTGACCTCAGATGATCCACCCGCCTCTGCTTCCCAAAGTGCTGGGATTACAGGCATGAGCCACGCACCCAGCCTCCCACTAGTTTTCTGAAAACGTCTTAGAATGATCCAGAAATCCAGATTCAATTTACTTTGAGGTAAAATAAGTGGGCTGGTCAGCAAGTGGCCAGCTTTCCTTTGGTCTGAGGATAAAAAGAGGGTGGCTACTTTCTATGGCTTTCCAAACAGTCTGCATTTACTTAGTTCAAAAACACACGTTCACACAATAAAGAAATGATCCATGTTTGAGGGGATGATGTACTATGTGGCCCAATTGTATCATTCTGCCATGTATGCAGGCACCAAAACACATTGTATGCCGTAAATATATACAATTACTATTTGTGAATTAAAAGTAAAACTATAAAAAAACACACGACACTAGTGTTCTAAGATGACTTCTGAGGCATTTAGCAGGTATTGAGTGTGTATTCTAAGTCTCTTACCGCTTTTGCTCATTGAAGAGATTTATATTGTAAGTAAACATAATTATTATCATATCCACTTTACAGATCAGGAAACAAAAGCACAGAAATAAATATTTGTCTAAATCTGCACAAAAAGAGGTTAGACACAGGGCTTGAACCCAGGGAGTCCAGTTTTCAAGACCCACCCTCTCACGTACTACACGCACTACCCTCCATTCAATGCAGCTAATAGTCAGGAGCAAAAACTGGACACAGTCATACCAGTTTGCATTTTTACAGAAAATTCTGCCCATTTTGATTATGATGATTCATATCTTTAGCTATGATTTGGCTCCCGGAATTCCTCCAAGTCAGAGTATAATCAGAGCTAGACATACTTCAGATAGTTGTGTCATAGCAACAAAACTTGAAAAAGGATACAGAATCAATCCATCAAGTAGGAAATGACGCATTTTTATTAGGCTGAATATAATAAAGTCAACTGTTTGGCCATAATGCAACTCTTGAGCCCTATGGGTGGGAATCTTTGGTTCATAAAGAGTGTTTAGTTCCTATCTGAGTTGAAACAACTTTCAATCTCATTTTAAAGTAGAAAGAAGACAAGGGCTCCTTTACACACCAATTAAATTAGAACAAATATGACTAAGCAACTAAGACAATCCTGGAATATTGTGGGCACCAAATAAATATCATGGATTCATCTTACACAGCCAGACAGGATGACCCAACAATAATCAGACATCTAAAGGCTCATAGATTTTGATCTTCCAAATTCACTCTGATATATGAAATCCTATTATTCTTGGCAACCGAGTTTTTTGATCTGTAAAATGAATATGACCATGCTTTTGGAAAAAGTGTGTCCCAACTGAGGTAACGTTGAAATTTTGTGTTTAAAGACACCTGAAATGACTTTTCGGGAGTCGGTGTTCCCGTCAACGGATCAGAAGATATTCCTTAGCTCCTAGCAGTAATAAATGCCATCTGGAATTACTTCAAGATGAATCATCCTGGGTAGATTTTGAAGGTTCATCTGAAATTGCATGTAACAACCCAGAAAAGCTGCGCTTTGCCCAGCTCAAGGGTGGTCCCTGGAAGTCATTACATTGGCCAGGTAAGCTGCTAGGCCACATACATAGGGTAGAAAAATACAGAGCAGCCTACGGGCAGAGTTTCTTACCCAAGGCCGGTTTAGATGGAGGAGTCACTGGAATGATTTTCCACCTCGTTCTTTCTTTAATCCCAGAGGATACTTTCTCCTGCAATATTCACTTTCCTCCCCACATAGCCGTATTTTTCTCACTTAACTCCATCTCTTTTTCCTTTTAAGACCTGGTAGAAAATGGTCAAATTTTATAAAATGAGGTAGAAATGCCTCTAACATCGTCCATATGTGGTAAGATGAAATCTAGGAAAGAGCTCAGAAGGAGAGCGTAATGGAACCCACTGGGACTCCCCAGTCAGAACTTCATAGAAGGTGTAAATTGGTGGACTGAAGGCTGAATACAGTTCATAGGTATGTTTTCTTGGCCCACACATCATTGCTTTTAAAATCACATTGATTTGCAGGAGTCAAAATTCAGGGAATTTTATATGTAGGGTCCTGGATTTCAGGCTGCTCTTAAAAGTTTAGAAGATGTGGCACTGCTGGGCCTGTGTTTCTGCATAGCAGCAAAGGCCAGGAGCAGAGCAGCAGCTGCCCTCCACAGAGGTGGCATTAGATCTCCACTACACCACAGTCCCCACCACTCCCAATTGCCTTACCCTGGTTCTGACACTCATTTGTGTCACTTGTCAGGCTGCTATGGGTATTGGAGTTTGTGTTTCCTACTTAAATACTACTTAAATACCTTTGGGAAACATTAGTAAGAAACACATTTCCACAAATAGAATAGAGCAAAAATTAATCAAACCTACATCCTGCTCCCATGTAAAAGTAAAGTGCAGAAGAACATGTATAGTATGTTTCTATTTGGGCAAAAAACAAACAAAGGAACAAAAACCACATCTTCTCTCTACATGTACAATGCAAATGCACAGTGCATAAATCACAAAGATCTCTTAGCATTGGATGCAGTAGATATATCTGGACAACTGATCAATTTATCAAATGCTTACATTAATTCTTAATAAGAGATCTAATTGTTACTCTAGGCTCCAGAGAGGGTTGCCATGAGTATTATTCCTTTTCATATGCACATTACACTCAAACCATCACAAAAGGGAGTCATTTTCTTCTCCCCTTAGGTCCAGACTAGCACTATATATAACTTACCTGGGCTAGCGCTATAACTTAGCTTGAACAAGAGAAGGTGGTAAAGGGTTCTATGTCAATTCCAGTCACAGTCTATAAAAGCTCCAGCAGCTTTTGCTTTCTCTCTGGGGAAAGCCAGGCACTGTGCAAGAAGTCCAACCATCCTGTGGCTGCCATGCCACGAGGAAGCTGTAAAATGGATATCTATGACCATGCTCTGTGAAAAAGTGTGTCCCAACTGAGGTAACATTGAAGTTTTGTATTTAAAGACATCTAAAATGACTGTGGATAGGGATGACCCAAGTAACCCAACAGCCAGTGACCGCTGAGACCCGGAGTGTGTGACCCCAGTAGAGCCATCCCAACCAGCTCACTGCCACCACTATTTGTGACATTCCAGCCAAGGATCCCAACACTAGGGAGCAGAGAAAGTCCCTTTCATCCTATCTTGTCTGTATTCCTGATATTAAAAATGGTGAGCAAATAAATGATTGCTTTCAGCTCCTAATTTGGAGTAGATCCTTGAAACAATAATGAAGCAAACATTTTGCACTCCAGAACTCAAGCAGTAGAAAAGGAATGTGTGCAAGATTAAGTAGACACATACAATCATGTCATCTTTCTGACTGATAAATATTGCAGGTGCAATAAAAATCCATTGGCTGGGTGCAGTGGCTCGTGCCTGTAATCCTAGCACTTCGGGAGGCCGAGGTGGGCGGATTGAATGAGGTCAGGAGTTCAAGACCAACCTGGGCAACATGGTGAAACCCTATCTCTACTAAAACTACAAAAATTAGCCAGGCATGCTGGCATGTGCCTATAGTCCCAGCTACTCGAGAGGCTGAGACAGGAGAATCGCTTAAACCTGGGAGGCAGAAGTCACAGTGAACTGAAATCACAGCACTGCATTCCAGCCTGGGTAACAGAGCAAGACTCTGTCTCAAAAAAAAAAAAAAAAAAAATGCATCTATCATCAAAGGGCATCTCCAGCAGATCCAAGTTGAGCTTACCCCCCGTATTCAGTTGGGAGCCATTGAGGGTTATAGCAGGAGTGTCTCCCATACTTTATGGTGAACTCTCTAAGAGAAAATAAATCCCGGGGAGCTTTAGTTTCCACACAAATAGGTAAGATTGCTATCTCACTCTCTCCATAGGCTTATTGAGAAGATGAAATAACATAACTGTGGCCAAAAGTGTTTCGTAACTTGAGAAGGGCATAGAGATTTGGTGAATAACGAGAGTGGAGTGAAAAAGAAACAACATTCAGGTACTGAGTTCAAGCCAAGCCAGTTCATGAAAGGCAATATAAGTAGGAGATAAGATTGTGGACACAGAGCCTGGTTAAGACCCTCGTTCTGTGACTTGGGCACTGTTTGCCCTACAGCGTGATGCTTGGAAGCTATGTCTTATTTTTTGCTCATGGTAAATGAGAATTGTAACAAACAAGTTATGAGGGCATTTGGTAGTATTAATGAGTTAACATGCAAATATGCTTAAAACAGAGCTTGGCACACTCTGAGGGCTTAATCAATGTAAGCCATTAATTTTATTATTATTGCTACTGTAATTACAACTTAGCACATCTTCATGGTTCTAATGTAGTTCTATTTCTACAGCATATGGCTAATTCATAACATTTCAGATGTTACACAGCATCTCATCCTATCGTTATCTTTACGAGAAAGTTTCACTGAAATTCTCACTAGTCTGCCACGTATTTCTGCTGGAACTTTTTCTGAGATAAAAATTTCTATGCCAGAGAAGCCTCGAAACTTTTTTAGTTTATTTGCTTGCGATAAATATATAGGAGAGACAGTATTGAGGTAATTGGTATGTTCACTTCTAAGGCGATTGTCACATCACCCTCCGTAATGCCTAGAGTAATTTTTTGACCTCCTATTAATCCTGATGGGTGCATATGGCTACATTTTCTCCCAACAATGAAAATACAACCTTTTAAAATACTTTTCAGTTTGATCAGTGAAAAAAGTAATTTTTAATTTTATTTGGGTTCCTTTAGTTACTAACAAGGTTGATTTATGTCTCAAACGCTTATTTTTCAGATTTTCTTTTATTGCTGCTGACTTGCTTTTTCAGGGTTTTCATGCATGACCTGTCTATTGAGTTGTTTTATTATAACTAGATGTTTTTGCTGTTACTCTGTTTTAAGATTGTGTGTATGTGTGTTTGTATGTCGCTGTTGTGTAAGGCAGTGTTTCTTTTTTTTAATTGCATTTTAGGTTTTGGGGTACATGTGAAGAACATGCAAGATAGTTGCATAGGTACACACGTGGCAGTGTGTTTTGCTGCCTTCCTCCCCTTCACCCACATTTGGCATTTCTCCCCAGGCTATCCCTCCCCAGCTCCCCCCCACACTGTCCCTCCCCTATTCCCCCCAATAGACCCCAGTGTTTAGTACTCCCTTCCCTGTGTCCATGTGTTCTCATTTTTCATCACCCGCCTATGAGTGAGAATATGCAGTATTTCATTTTCTGTTCTTGTGTCAGTTTGCTGAGAATGATGTTCTCCAGATTCATCCATGTTCCTACAAAGGACACGAACTCATTATTTTTGTTTGCTGCATAATATTCCATGGTGTATATGTGCCACATTTTCCCTGTCCAGTCTATTATCAATGGGCATTTGGGTTGGTTCCAGGTCTTTGCTATTGTAAACAGTGCTTCAATGAACATTCGTGTGCATGTGTCCTTATAGTAGAACGATTTATAGTCCTTTGGATATATACCCAGTAATGGGATTGCTGGGTCAAATGGAATTTCTATTTCTAAGGCCTTGAGGAATCGCCACACTGTCTTCCACAATGGTTGAACTAATTTACACTCCCACGAACAGTGTAAAAGTGTTCCTTTTTCTCCACATCCTCTCCAGCATCTGTTGTCTCCAGATTTTTTAATGCTCACCATTCTAACTGGCGTGAGATGGTATCTCAATGTGGTTTTGATTTGCATCTCTCTGATGACCAGTGACTAAGCTTAGTTTTTCATTATTCACCTCCCTTCCCCTGAGGAGACTTTCAAGCCTATTTGCTAATCACTTTCCTCCCTCCATGAAATGTTGATGCTGCAGATGCGTTGCCTATCTGTTTGGACACTGCTTCTAAGCTGGTGTTAGTTTGTACTCCCTACCAGCCCCACCAGCAACTGTTGCCCCTGTAAGGATGGCACCTTTGCTGTTGAGACTGCATGGTCTTAAAGATAGAAAGGGCATTTTGAGCAGGGGACTTCATTTCCACCTGACTCCTGCATGTCTCAGGGAGACAGTGCCTCAGAGCCCCCCATCCATGTGGCGTTTATTGTCTGTTTGTCTTCCTTTGCATTTTTTTTCTGTTTGTTTGCTGTTTGTTAGTCAATCCTCTTTTGACCACATTGAACCCTGCTGGGCTTTTTTGGACATGTCCTCCCCACTCTAGTGACATGGAGATACCCTGGGCATTCTATTTTCTGCTCTCTTTGATCTCTAGAGTAGCTGTTTGTTTATTTATTTATTTATTTATTTACTAATTTAAATGAAGTTTTGTTTTTGTTGCTCAGGCTGGAGTGCAATGGCGCAATCTCAGCTCACCACAATCTCCACCTCCCAGGTTTAAGTGATTCTCCTGCTTCAGCCTCCCAAGTAGCTTGGATTACAGGCAAGTGCCTGTCTTTTTAGTAGAGATGGGGTTTTCCACTTTGGTCAGGCTGGTCTTGAACTCCTGACCCCAGGTGATCCTCCCATCTTGGCCTTCCAAAGTGCTAGGATTACAGGCATGAACCACTACGCTTGGTGGAGTAGCTGACTCCTGATGATGCACATGGCTTCAGTGAGATATGGCCAATGGTCCCAAGACACATGTTCTCTTTCAGGGTTCTTCAGCAGTAACATTCACCAGGCAAGAAGTGCCCATTAATCTCTTCTTCCTGTTTTTAATTTTGATAAAATATGCATAACAAAATTTACCATCTCAAGGACTTTTATATTTTATTATATTATAGATTATTATTTATGAACCTGGATGTCACTCTATTACCAAGGCTGTAGTTAAGTGGTGCAATCTCGGCTCACTGCAGCCTCGACCTCTGAGACTCAAGCAAGCTATTCTCCCCCTCAGCTTCCTGCATAACTGGGATTATAGACATGCACCACCACACCCATTTATTATTATTATTATTTTTTTTTCTTTTTTTTTTTTTTTTTGTAGAGATGGGGCTTCACCACCTTGCCCAGACTAGTCTTGAACTCCTGGGCTCAAGCAATCCTCTGGCCTTAGCCTTCCAAAGTGTTGAGATTATGGGCATGGGCCACCATGCCTGGCCAATTTTAAGCATTTTAAAGTGTATGCTGCACTGGCATTAAGCACATTCATAATGTTGTGCAATCATACTAGCAGGTAGTTTCTAGAAATTTGTATCACCCAAAGAAAAACCTCCTACCCATTAATTAAGCAGTCACTTCCTATTCCTTTCTTCCCCAGTCCTCAGCAATGGCAAACCTGTTTTCATCTCTGTGGATTTGCTTCTTCCGGATATTTTATATAATAAATATCTATTATCTAAAATATATTTTTAAACTCCAACTCAACAACAAAAAGACAAATGATAGTTTTTAAATTGGCAAGATAAATATTCGTTTCTCCAAAGAAGATATACAAATGACCAACAAGCCCATGGAAATATTCTCCATGACATCGCTTATTAGGGAAATGCAAATCAAAACCACAGTGAGGTCTCACTTCAGACACATGAGGATGGCCATGAAAAATCGAAAAGTAAAAGGAAGGAAGAAGGAAAGAAAGAAAAGAAGAAAAGTCCGGGTGCAGTGGCTCATGCCCATAATCCCAGCACTTGGGGAGGCTGAGGCAAGCAGATCACAAGGTCAGGAGTTCAAGACCGGACTGCTCAAAATGGCGAAACCCCATTTCTACTAAAAAATACAAAAATTAGCTGGGCATGGTGGCTTGTGCCTGTAATCTCAGCTACTTGGGAAGCTGAGATAGGAGAATTGCTTGAACTGGGACCCTGGAGGCGGAGGCAGAGGTTGCAATGAGCCGCGATCACGACACTGCACTCCAGCCTGGGCTACAGAACGACACTCCATCTCAGAAAAAAAAAAAGAAGAAGGAGAAGGAGAAGGAAGAAGGAAGAAGGAAGAAGGAGAAGAGAAAAAAGAAAGAAAGAAGGAAAATGGCAAGGGATGGTGACAATATGGAGAAATTGGAGCCCTTATTCATGGCTCGTAAGAAGGTAATGTGGTGCAGCTTCTATGGAAATGGTTTTTGGTTTCTCAATAAGTTAAACACAGAGTTACCATATGGCCTAGCAATTCCACTCTCAGGCATTTACCTCAAAAAGTGAAAAACAGGTTTTCAAACAAAAACGCTCGGGTCCCATCAATCTTGCAGCTTACATCCTCTTCAGTAAGGGATTGTTCCTGGGGTACTGGGCTCTGCAGGGTCCTTGAGAAAATACTGGTAGCTACAACTGCATTTGTGTAGTTTTTTCCCCTAGTTTTCTACGTTAATTATGCTCTCACAAATAACACAAATATCATTGTGCCTGTCTGTTTTGTTATTTTTTATTTCGTTTGTTTTTGGTTTTGGGGTTTTTTGTTTGGTTGGTTGGTTGGTTTTTCCTTTTGGCCAGGCTCTCAGTGATGGTGCTGGGGAAGCCCAGGAGAAGGGGCTGTGCTGTGTGTGTGAGACAAAGCGAGATATCCTGCAATGAGGAGCTGCAGGGTCTGGTTGCACAGGTGAGCAGTGCTAGGGTGCGATAATCTATCACAATCCAGGGACTGGCAGAGAAAACGCATCCAGTGCTTTAGAGGATGGGCAGCTGCGGTAGCCTTTTCTACTGGGCAGGCAGGAAAACATAAACTCCACAAACAATGGGCTGAGAAAAGGCCCAGAGGGTGAGTGAATGTGTTCTTCTTCAGTGAGTACAATAAATCAGGATTTAAGATGCAAACCAGGCCATTGGGGGAAGCCAAGATCAAATACATTGTTTCATTAGACTGGATATGAGGGTTAAAAGACTTTCCTGTACACTTGAGCAATTTCATTCAACACCCATTAAATAAAGGCAAAGTTGGCTGAGAGGGTAGATGGCAATAATGACCACTTGAATCAATGAAAATTAAATGGCCTTTGACTTACTAATTTTTCTCTCATTTATCTAAAATCTAATTTCATTGGGAGAATGAAGTTAAAACTACTTTAATTCTACCTAAATAAAGTAAACTAAAATACGAATGCATTTATAGATAAAATGTAAGTCCTGGAGTTTCCCTCCAGGACTTATATAACGAATAAAGAATAACACAATTATTTATTCTAGACAGTTTCCTGCTTATTTCTGAGTGTTGAGTGGGAAAATATACCAACACTTAGACACACAAAACCTGCTTTAGGATAAAAATTTCCTTGAAAATGGTCAGAATTTTATTTTTAACCATTAATTATGTAACAAAAATAAGTCAATTTAACCTCTTGAAACTGCACAGAATAACATCTTTGCCAATGCCATGAGGAACCTGCTAGAGAAGTTCTGCCTCTCTGGAGGAAGCTGAGAAGGACTCAGTCTATCATTACAGAGGGACTTGGAGTGAGGGCATACAAAGGAGATTGGGCAAGGTTAGAACCTGCAAAACCTTGTGGTCTATGATGAGGGACCTTAGGTTGGGTTTGTATTGTGGGAGATGTCGACGGAGAGTTCCCAGCATGGAGGCAATATGACTGGTTACTCCAGGCCTCAGTTTCCCCATCTGTAAAATAATAGACTATGGTGAACTGTATTCCTTACTTTCCATCTCTAATATCTGTAATTTCAGGGAGTAGGATGAACTGAATAAGAACAACATAAAGAGAAAGTAACAGGCTTTCTGAATCCAGAGCTAAGTTTGCAGAATTGTGAAGAGGGGTGTGTGTGTGTGTGTGTGTGCGTGTGTCTGTGTGTCTGTGCACATATACATATATACAGATATGCACATACATGCATATATACATGCTTTTCTCAATAAGAACCTGCTTATTAAAATGGTTGTGTCTTTCAGAAGGTGAAGGGTTAGAGGAGAGATGGGATCAGGAAAAATAACTAATGGGTACTAGTCTTCAGACCTGGGTGATAAAATAATCTGTACAAAACCCCCATGACGCAAGTTTACCTACGTAAAAAGCCTTCACTTGAACACCTGAACTTATTTAAAAAAAATGCCTGCATAATAAATAACAAACTATTAGAATATGTGCAAATTGCAAATAGCTTGGAATGTTCAGATAATCAAGTTCAGAGAAAGGCATTGAAAGAAAAGAGAAAGAAAGAAGGAAAGTAGTTAAAGTTCTCATATGGCCCTAAATCAGTGACTGTCAGTTATTTTAGCCACAGGACCCCTTCACACTGTTAAATATTATTAATGACTCTAAAGGAACCATTCATACTCTATTGAGAGTCCTGTCCATCAATTTTTATCACATTAGAAATTAAAACAAAAATGTCTGTTTTTAAAAATATTAAACCCATCACATGGTAATATAAAGAGTGTATTTTATAGAAATAACTATATTATTCCAAAATAATGAGAGAGAGGAGTGGAAGTATTTTGCATATGTGCTGATCTCTTTATTGTCCAACTTAATAGGAAACAGCTCTGTATGTGTTCTGTCTGTTATAGTATCTTGTAGCTTCTGAGAAACTCCACTGCCCACTCACGGGAGAAAGAGTAAAAGAACGAATAGCATTGTGGTATGGTTACTAACAGGTGGTTTCTGAGTATTGGCTTGGTGTCTTCAGTATCAGAGTTGTTATCCCTGATAATTTCTTAACTTTCTATTCCAATGAAATTAACCAAACATGTTCAAAAATTTATCTGGGTCACACATTCAAATGTCTACAGAGGCCAGGGAGGAGGATTGCTCAAGCCCAGGAGCTCAAGACCAGCCTCAACAACATAGAGAGACCCTGTCTCTACTAAAATCATTAAAATGTTATCCAGGTATGGTGGCACACACCTGTGGTCTCAGCTACTCAGGAGGCTGAGGGGGATCAGCTTGAGCCTGGGAGGTAGAGGCCGCAGTGAGCTGTGATCACACCACTGCACTCTAGCTTGGGTGACAGAGGGAGATCCTTTCTCCAAAAAAAAAAAGAAGCAACATCACAAATGTCTAAAATCGCTCAGCAGATAACACACGTGAGGGAAAGCGCGTGGTGTAGCGACATGGGCCTCGAAGCAGGAGACACTGGTGAACTTGAACTTTCATGCTGCCGAAAAGATGCCCGTTACTCAGCTCCCATAGATGTGCCAGTGGGAAATGTGAACTCAGTATTGCCCATATTCCAGTATTTCAAAAGAAGCCATGCGTTCGTGAGTGTCTGTATGTGTGTGTGGGCTTAGTATCTCTTATTGTCCATAAGTGAGAACAATGGGATAAAAATCATAAAATGATGACTTTTTGCCTCCGAGGCTAAAGAGCTTACATGTATCAGTCTTTGGCCTCTTTTGCAAAAGTCATCCATCTTCGTTGAGTCGAAAATGCAGTCTCAAGGGCTGGGCACAACATCCGTTCTCTACAGTACTCTTCTCTGGGCTGATACTTTGAAAACACTACTATCTTCTCTTTTGAAAGTCCTGGAGTTATTTCTCAAGTGTCTTTGTTGACAGCTGACGAAGTACAAAACAAATCCTGCTCACTCTTTGGAAGTAAGAAGGAATTAGCGTATCAGCAGCTGGGCATCTCTTCAGACACACAGCAACAGGGATGTCTGCTGAGAAAACCCACGCAGAGAAAAGACCTTTGCAAAATGATGAATTCATCTCCAGCAGACTACAGGGAAAAAGAGGCCATTGTTTCTTGTAGAAGTACTTTTGGGGGAGGAGAAGTGGTGGTGGTTCTAATTAACATGGAATCTTTACTTACGGTTAAAAAACATGACACTGAGATATTTTGAAAAGTTTTCCCTGCAGAGGAGGAAACTGTCTTGATTTTAATCTTTTTCTTTTTTCCCCTTGCTGCTCTAATATATCTGTGCATTTTCAGAATCACATGTAGATTAGGATTTGTAAAAGCATCCTCTATTTTTTAAGGTCATCAGAATATAAGCCCAAACAAAAACGGGAAATGTGAGAATTAATTTTTTTTCCTGGCTTGAACCCCAGCGTTGGGGTCCACTGAGGAAACTCAGGGAGGACTGACCTCAGTGCCCATAATTAGAAATGAAATGCCACATTGCAGACCCCCTACAGAAGCAAAGGATGCCATTATTTACATGCCTAGGACAGATATGCTTTCTCCTCTTAGCAGGCCTGCAGGAAATTCCCTGCAGAAAGATTTTTATCAATCAAAATTGTATGCCAGTCACGGATACAATAAAGACAGTAAGAGCAATGTTTTTTTCTCTCCTCTCTGAGTCTTGCTTTCTCCGCCTTCCATGTCCTATTACAATTATTTTTTAACAGAAAATCTTGTTACACGTTTCAGATCTCTGAGTCTTGTAGGCTGTTATTAAGGTTTTACCAGGCTCAAGCTAAAATTAAGTGACAGAGACTCAGAGTTGAGCTCCACGGTGGAGGAGCAGAACTGGACAGTGCCAAGAAGCCTTTGCTCTTAACTGTCGTCTTCCATGGAGTCGGCCATAGGATATCACTGGAGCCAAGACAGGTTAAGACAGAGACCTGTAGCAGAGCACTACGGGGAGCAGGTAAGGCCCTGGGGTGAGTGCATAGAGGCGAAAGATGAGGAGCAGAAGGAGGTAAGGGCAAAGGTGGGCATTGCATAACATTTGGAAAACACAGGTAAGGAGAAGGGAGAAAATAAAAACTCCATCTGTTCTAACAGTCAGACACAGCCTCTGTTAGGATTTGGATGCTGATCTTCTTGTCTTTTACTCTTTTCATTTTGGAGTCAGGAAAATAATTCTGTTGTAAACAATAGTTGATAACATCTTTGCTTTTGAATATTGTGCATATCTTTTTCTATTAGTATTTTCAGCAGTGCCTTCTTTTTAGTGGCTGGCTAATAGTATATTATATAAATGAGCTATGTTTTATACATATCTGAAACTATGAACTCAAATATTTCAAGATCCAGACAGATGATAGAAATGATCAAAGTAATGATTATTTAGACAAATAGAGTGATGGGTGCTGGGATAAACAGGAAAATGCTTACAGAGTCTAAGGAAAGCAGTTCCTACTTTACCACGGCCCATTTCTGTTGTGTTAAGATGCAGTGTTTATGGATGTTCTGGTTTTTCGAGGCAAATCAACATTCCAGCTTTTATTTTAAAAGCATATTCATAAAGATTGTCAAGTGAATGAACTTAAAAAAAAAATCACTGAGTTGACCACACAAAAAAATAGTTCTAGGTTGAATTGTCCTCCTAACTTCCAGTTTGCAACCCTTGTATGAATTTAACTTAACTTTAACTCATTCATGAAGTTTAGACATTTAGTTTGTCCCCAATTTTTATTATCTTAAGCAATGTAAAAATGAGAATATTTGCACTGAAATATGTTCATTATTTGGCTAAATCTTAGGATTAATGCAAAAACTGTAAGACAGTTAGGTTACAGGTTACATAATGCTGGAGAAATGCTTTTGTGTAAAAACATTAAAGGAAAAAAGGTTATATATTGTACAAATTTTTGAAATATTGCAAAAGTGCCTTGGGAAAAGTTTGACTGATAAACAGTCTCCCCATATTACAGTTTGCCTGTGAATCATCTGCAGATGATCAGAGATACTTTTACATACAACATTCCTACCTGTGCAAAGTGAATATATCTTGTTTCAATGATAAGAAAAAACAAGGTCAGAGGGATAAAAAAGCAAGCATGAGGAAAATGCAAAATCAGATTAAAATTTTACTTCCCCCAGGAAGAACTCAGCCTTTTTCACCTTGAAATTACTGTGCAGAGCCCGGTGACGTCACGCACGTGTCCAGCCTGGGATGTCTGTCACTGAAGAGCTGCTGCTAAGTCATCTTAAGAGTTTTGGGCAAATTCTTTCCTCAGGACTCTGTGGGAGTTCAGGTTTCAGCTTCCTAGACTTCCCTGTACTTGGTTAACACCTCTGGATCCCCATATGATTTCCAAAGGCCAGGTACGAATGCTCCCAGGCTTACAGTGCATCTCATGCCTTAGCTACCCACACTCTTTCTCATAAGAATTCACTCTCTGTCTCTTGTGAAAACTCTTCCCAAACTTTAGTCCAGAGCCTCTTCCAAAGTGGAGCCTGCGACACCAGATATCACGGCACCACTCACTTTCATTTATTTCCTGTGGATTGGTATCGATGTATAGTATCGTTATCGTGCAGAGGGGATCTTTTAAGTGAGGCTGATGCAGACAGATGCAGACATAACTTCTCATCCTGAGGCATCTTCACCCACCAGGGTAGACTCAACTAACATACTTGGATCCCTTAATTTTTGTCCTTAGACAAAAGGATGCAGTCTCCCTGGTATTGCTTCTTTATTTTCTTGCCTGTATTTTCATACCATTTCTTACTAAGATGCCTTCCCCTAAACTTACGAATGTAATACAGCCTATTTAAAATTATACTAGGTTTCTCATATTACCACATACTAGTGCCTCTAAAACCCTTTAAACAAATAAAACACTTACTAATAATGGAGTACATCACACCTTCACTACGTAGATTTCCCTTCTGGTCCATATTATCCAACTTTGTACACCACCATTTCTCCATTTTATACTTGAGCAATATCCAATGTGATGTAGAAAGAACTGAGATCAGTCTGTGCAGCACAGAAAGGATCCGGCATGCATTTGATGTGTACGCGCCACGCTGTTCCACAGTTTCACTCCTTTGTTCACAGATTTCCTCCTTCTGGAAAATCTCTATATTTTCTGCCGGAAACTCTTCATAATCTAACTTGGTTATCATTGTTTCTGGAAGCTTTATCCCAGCTCCAAGCTGAGCTGGGTACCCCTCTTCTAAGTCTGCATAGTAATCCTAATATAAACCTAATGTATTGGTTTGTCAGTTTTTAGTTTCTGAAGTTGTTTTATGTAAACTATAAGCTTGCAGAAAGGTGTTGAGTCCCATGTATCCTTTATCTCTGTGTCTATCAAAGCCCATGGAACATAATAAATCTTTGGAGTAAACCAATGGGATTCATTAGGATCATTTTTGAAAACTCTTTCAGCTCTGATATTTTATTCCACCTATTGGGTAAATGACCAGAGAAGGAGCTATTATTCTTAGTTTAAGCTGTGTGGAATGTCAGGCTCCTGGCTCAAGCTCTATTCACACTGTAGTCAATAGAATCGTCTTATGATTTATTGAATCTGCTTAGCTCAGGTGAACGTAATTCATCACTATAAGCCCAGAGAGCTCCGAGCTACCATCAGATTTGGGAATTGTGCCACCATGGACGTATTGTTACTATTTTAGAATATGGTAACAAACATTTCTGCTACCTATACAGTATCCTCGGGCTAAACCAGAGGAACTCTATTTCTGAATTGTATTTCCTGGAAAAATAACCATTTCTATATTTACTAGTTTAGGCTTTTGAGAAGGAATTGGAAAGACACATTCTGGATTAGTCAGGGTGCTTATCACCAACCATCAACACATTAAAATCACAGTAGTACCCGTGGCTTGGTTCTGGCAACTGTCTGTCTTCTGCATCGTAACTGCAGAGGTGGAGCAAGTGTCTTCTGCATCGTAACTGCAGAGGTGGAACAACTGTCTTCTGCATTGTAACTGCAGCAGTGGAGCAACTGTCTTCTGCTTTGTAACTGCACAGGTGGAGCAAGTGTCTTCTCCATCGTAACTGCAGAGGTGGAGCAACTGTCTTCTGCATCGTAACTGCAGAGGTGGAGCAAGTGTCTTCTGCATCGTAACTGCAGAGGTGGAGCAAGTGTCTTCTGCATTGTAACTGCAGAGGTGGAGCAACTGTCTTCTGCATTGTAACTGCAGAGATGGAGCAAGTGTCTTCTGCATCGTAACTGCAGAGGTGGAGCAAGTGTCTTCTGCATCCTAACGGCAGAGGTGGAACAACTGTCTTCTGCATTGTAACTGCAGCAGTGGAGTAACTGTCTTCTGCTTTGTAACTGCAGAGGTGAAGCAAGTGTCTTCTGCTTTGTAACTGCAGAGGTGGAGCAAGTGTCTTCTGCATCGTAACTGCAGAGGTGGAGCAAGTGTCTTCTGCATCGTAACTGCAGAGGTGGAGCAAGTGTCTTCTGCATCGTAACTGCAGAGGTGGAGCAAGTGTCTTCTGCATCGTAACTGCAGAGGTGGAGCAACTGTCTTCTGCATCGTAACTGCAGAGGTGGAGCAAGTGTCTTCTGCATTGTAACTGCAGCGGTGGAGTAACTGTTTTCTGCATCGTAACTGCAGCGGTGGAGTAACTGTCTTCTGCTTTGTAACTGCAGAGGTGGAGCAAATGTCTTCTGCATCATAACTGCAGAGGTGGAGCAACTGTCTTCTGCATCGGAACTGCAGAGGTGGAGCAAGTGTCTTCTGCATCGTAACTGCAGCGGTGGAGCAAGTGTCTTCTGCATCGTAACTGCAGAGGTGGAGCAACTGTCTTCTGCATTGTAACTGCAGAGATGGAGCAACTGTCTTCTGCTTTGTAACTGCAGAGGTGGAGCAAGTGTCTTCTGCATCGTAACTGCAGAGGTGGAGTAAGTGTCTTCTGCATCGTAACTGCAGAGGTGGAGCAACTGTCTTCTGCTTTGTAACTGCAGAGGTGGAGCAAGTGTCTTCTGCATCGTAACTGCAGCGGTGGAGCAAGTGTCTTCTGCATCGTAACTGCAGAGGTGGAGCAAGTGTCTTCTGCATCGTAACTGCAGAGGTGGAGCAAGTGTCTTCTGCATCGTAACTGCAGAGGTGGAGCAACCGTCTTCTGCATCGTAACTGCAGAGGTGGAGCAAGTGTCTTCTGCATCGTAACTGCAGAGGTGGAGCAACTGTCTTCTGCTTTGTAACTGCAGAGGTGGAGCAAGTGTCTTCTGCATCGTAACTGCAGCGGTGGAGCAAGTGTCTTCTGCATCGTAACTGCAGAGGTGGAGCAAGTGTCTTCTGCATCGTAACTGCAGAGGTGGAGCAAGTGTCTTCTGCATCGTAACTGCAGAGGTGGAGCAACCGTCTTCTGCATCGTAACTGCAGAGGTGGAGCAAGTGTCTTCTGCTTTGTAACTGCAGAGGTGGAGCAAGTGTCTTCTGCATCGTAACTGCAGAGGTGGAGCAAGTGTCTTCTGCATCGTAACTGCAGAGGTGGAGCAAGTGTCTTCTGCATCGTAACTGCAGAGGTGGAGCAACTGTCTTCTGCATCGTAACTGCAGAGGTGGAGCAAGTGTCTTCTGCATCGTAACTGCAGAGGTGGAGCAAGTGTCTTCTGCATCGTAACTGCAGAGGTGGAGCAAGTGTCTTCTGCATCGTAACTGCAGAGGTGGAGCAAGTGTCTTCTGCATCGTAACTGCAGAGGTGGAGCAAGTGTCTTCTGCATCGTAACTGCAGAGGTGGAGCAAGTGTCTTCTGCATCGTAACTGCAGAGGTGGAGCAACTGTCTTCTGCATTGTAACTGCAGAGGTGGAGCAACTGTCTTCTGCATTGTAACTGCAGAGGTGGAGCAACTGTCTTCTGCATTGTAACTGCAGAGATGGAGCAAGTGTCTTCTGCATTGTAACTGCAGAGGTGGAGCAACTGTCTTCTGCATTGTACCTGCAGAGGTGGTGGAAGTGTCTTCTGCATCGTAACTGCAGAGGTGGAGCAAGTGTCTTCTGCATCGTAACTGCAGAGGTGGAGCAAGTGTCTTCTGCACTGTAACTGCAGAGGTGGAGCAAGTGTCTTCTGCACTGTAACTGCAGCGGTGGAGCAACTGTCTTCTGCACTGTAACTGCAGAGGTGGAGCAAGTGTCTTCGGCATCGTAACTGCAGAGGTGGAGCAAGTGTCTTCTGCATTGTAACTGCAGAGGTGGAGCAAGTGTCTTCTGCATCATAACTGCAGAGGTGGAGCAAGTGTCTTCTGCACTGTAACTGCAGAGGTGGAGCAAGTGTCTTCTGCACTGTAACTGCAGAGGTGGAGCAACTGTCTTCTGCACTGTATCTGCAGAGGTGGAGCAACTGTCTTCTGCATTGTAACTGCAGAGGTGGAGCAACTGTCTTCTGCATTGTAACTGCAGAGGTGGAGCAAGTGTCTTCGGCACTGTAACTGCAGAGGTGGAGCCAGTGTCTTCTGCATTGTAACTGCAGAAGTGGAGCAACTGTCTTCTGCACTGTAACTGCAGAGGTGGAGCAAGTGTCTTCTGCACTGTAACTTCAGATGTGGAGCAAGTGTCTTCTGCATTGTAACTGCAGAGGTGGAGCAACTGTCTTGTGCATCGTAACTTTAGAGGTGGAGCAAGTGTCTTCTGCATTGTAACTGCAGAGGTGGAGCAACTGTCTTGTGCATCCTAACTGCAGAGGTGGAGCAAGTGTCTTCTGCATTGTAACTGCAGAGGTGGAGCAAGTGTCTTCTGCACCGTAACTGCAGAGGTGGAGCAAGTGTCTTCTGCATCGTAAGTGCAGAGGTGGAGTAAGTGTCTTCTGAGTCCTTGTTTCAAGAGAAAAGAGAGAGAGATAAACAGGCACACCAGCTTTTAAGTACGTCATTCCAGAAGTGATCGATGTCACTTTCTCTCCCGGAATGAGTCACATGACCCCCAATTTAGCTGTGGGTGAATCTGAGAAATAGAGATAATGAGTCACATGACCCCCAATTTAGCTGTGGGTGAATCTGAGAAATAGAGATGATTTCATTAGTATATATTTAGGTTTCTCTCTATCTCTGCCACAGATTTCCAGACATTGGATGTTATGAAACATATTTTTTTTTTTTTGAGACTGAATCTTGCCCTATTGCCTAGGCTGAGTGTTACAGTGTGATCATGGCTCACTGCAATCTTTACCTCTTGGCCTCAAACGATCCTCCTGCCTTAGCCTCCTGAGTAGATGAAACCACAGGCATGCACTTCCACACAAGGCTATTTTTTCATATATGTTTTGTAAAGACAGGCTCTTGCTATGTTGCTCAGCCTGGTCCTGAACTCCTGGGCTTAAGCAATCCTCCAGCCTTGGTCTCCCAAAGTGCTGGAATTACTGGTGTGAGGCACCACGGCCAGCAATCATATTGATTCTTACATCTCAGCTGGAATAAACCTTGTGCCTGGAGAAGAAATCCCTTTTAGTCTTCTAGGTTCTAGAAACTAGAGTTTGAGAACTTGACTTTCCCTCATCTATACTAGACTTTGCTTCAGGCACAGGGATTTCTGCACTTCAAGTCATCCTAGCCTATTAATCATTTCAGGCACAGTAAAACAAAAAGGATGTTTTTATGAAGAAGTAAATTGAGACAGAGCTTGTGGTAGAGAAATTTTATCCTCTCTCTTGGCTTATTTTGGGTACAGGCTTTTAATGACTGTTCCACTTGATGTCTTGGTGTGAGTCCTGTGCTCACTGCCTTAATTTCCCGGAAGACAAATCAATTAAGCCTCAAGTCTTGCTGACCTTGCCTTGTCGTCTGTCTGATCCTGACAACGAGTATTTCGTTAACACACTTGGAGAGGGCTCACCCCAATTTGTTTCTCCAGATGCTGTGGTCATCCCACATCAGAATAAGATGAATTCTTCCTTCAAGCAGCCCCAGAGTTCAATGCCAGATGAGGAGGTGAAGCCTTGCTTCAAACATCAAGGACTCCACCTCGGGGGGGACCTCTATTGCTAAACTTTCCAGGTTTATTTAGAATCATGACCCTTGGTGAGTTCAGAAAGCCTCATTTGTTGTTTCATGCTCCGGGTCCACGATAAGGCGCATAAATCAACAGGTACAGAGGGTCATGGTGGCCCAGGCAGAGGCTTCACAATGTCCTACAGTGTCAGGGCATGGAAGTGGCCCATGCTGAATGAGTGCTGTGGTGAACTGTGCTAGTGTTGGAAAATAGAAACCTCCTCTCAGTGCACATGGTCTGAGGGGATAAACCATACCTGCTTCATTAAAAAAACATTTTTTGTATTTTTGTATTTATTTATTTTATTTTTTGAGACAGAGTCTTGCTGTGTCCTTGCCCAGGCTGGAGTGCAGTGACTCAATCTCTGCTCACGGCAACCTCCACCTCCCAAGTTCAAGCAATTCTTCTGCCTCAGCCTAGCTGAGACTATAGGTGTGTGCCACCATGCCAAGCTGTATTTTTTATTATTTTATTTTTATTTTATTGCATTTTAGGTTTTGGGGTACATGTGAAGAACATGCAGGATAGGTACATATATGGCAATGTGGTTTGCTGCCTTCTTCCCCATCACCTGTATCTGGCATTTCTCCCGATGTTATCCCCCACAACTCCGCATCCCCTGCTGTCCCTCCCCTAGTCCCACCCCACAGACCCCAGTGTGTGATGCTTCCCTCCTTGTGTCCATGTGTTCTCATTGTTCAACACCCGCCTATGAGTGAGAACATGCGGTGTTTGATTTTCTGTTCTAATGTGTCAGTTTGCTGAGAATGATGGTTTCCAGGTTCATCCATATCCCTACAGAGGACATGAACTCATAGTTTTTTATGACTGCATAGTATTCCGTGGTATGTATGTGCCACATCTTCCCTGTCCAGTCTATCATCGATGGGCATTTGGGTTGGTTCCAAAAGAAACCCAACCAATGGAATGGGAAACTTTTTTTTTTTAGTAGAGCCAGGGTTTCACCATGTTAGCCAGGATGGTCTAGATCTCTTGACCACGTGATTCACCCACCTCGGCCTCCCAAAGTGCTGGGATTACAGGTGTACGCCACCGCGCCCAGCCTTCTGCTTTATTAAAGTGTTTACTGAGAGCCTAGTAAAGTTCACGGCACATAGTGGGATTCAGTAATGAATGCGCCCATGCATAAATGAAAGCTTCTATGGTAAAAAGAAAAAACATGTTATTGGTTTTGTTTTTTCTACCTTCTTAGATTTTAGCAATTCAGAATGCTCAAGAAATTTTAATGGGATGGCAATGCCTTGCTCCCAGACCAATGTAGAAACACGGTTAATTCAAACTGCACCGCTTTGTAAGCCCCCCACCCCACACCATTTCACAGACCTTGGTCAAAGGGAAACATTCCACAGGGGTTTGGTCCATGAGAACCAGCCTGCCCAACTGTCTGACTTTATCATATTCTGGGGGAAAAAGTCCAAGGAACATCACCTTCCATCAGGACGGGGCCAAACTGCCTCATCATGGGAACATGTCATCAGCATTCTTCCAAGGAGCAGACCATGCCCCTTCCTCTCTGAGACCCCTCTCACCCAGGCTTATAATTGCCTCAGTCTATAAACAGCAGCAGACACTGCCATGAAGCTTGGTCCTCCACCCCTGCAGGTCTTATGCTGAAAATAGAACCTGCATTTGCTGTAGAGGCTCCAACTCTCTGTGCGTGTGTGTGTGTCTTTAATTCCCACCTTCCCTTCAAAACCTAACGAACATCTTCCTGTGGTTGCCATGGGTAACTTAAAGGTTCCTGTGCTTGTGTCTCCACTCACCATTTCTTGTTTTCCCAGAGACTGCACAAGTGCATAATTCTTTTTTTTTGTTTTTTGTTTTTTTTGAGACGGAGTCTCATTCTGTCACCAGGCTGGAGTGCAGTGGCACAATCTCGGCTCACTGCAACCTCCAACTTCCTAGTTCAAGAGATTCTCCTGCCTCAGCCTCCTGAGGCGCTGGGACTACTGTACAATTCTATCAATGTAGTTATTAAGAGTATTCTTTCAGAGCCTGATTGCTGGGTTTCTGTGTTTATTCTGTAATTTTCTAGTTCGGTATGAGAACTTAGATAATTTATTCAATCCCTCTGTGTCTTGGATTACTCACACATAGAATGGGATTCATAATAACATTTATATTTCATTAGGGCATTAGGCACCCAAGCTGAATTCTTGTCTGAATCATGGCCAGCTCCCACCAGATGGCCCTGTGTACACAATACTCTATGCGCCTCTTCTCCTGGTTCCAGAAACTTCCCTGAGCCCTTGTCCCTTTAGAACCAGAGATGACAACAATGTTCCTTACTGCTGTCCTCAGGATACTGCATTTTGAGTTTCCCTATAATTGACCTACCCACTGATCCTCATTATTTATGGATTCTGCATTTGCAAATTTGCCTATGTGCTAAAATTTATTTGTAACCCCAGAATCACTCTTTGAATAAGGTGATACTCAGCCTTCTTGTTTAAGCTTTCACACTGCACATAAGTGTCTTTTTGTGGTCTATTTAATCCCACTTTTCTTTTTCATTTTTATGCTTTTTGTTGATGATCTTACTCTTATAAATGACCCCCAAGCACACTGCTCAAGTGCTATGTAGTGTTCTCAGGCTCAAAACGTTGTGATATAACCTATAGAGATGTGTGTGTTAGATACGCTTCTTAAAGGCATATGTTACAGAGCTGTCGGCCATGAGCTCATTCTGTAAGAGCCAACAATTGATATTACATAATATATAATGTTATTAAGATAAACATCTGTGTCTTTAAAATAGGCATATGCATCAAACAGGCATGTCTATTGATTGATGAAATGTTGGCACCAGAGGCTCCCAGAAACCTAACCCTGTGTTTCTCCTAAAAGCAATGGTTCAACATGTGCTAATTCATTGTGGTGACTTGACTGAACACACAATCTCAAATAATAAGAGAAAGGAATCCTTGTACACTGTTGGCCAAAATGTAAATTAGTACAAACTCCATGGAAAACCTTATGGAGATTTTTCAAAGAACTAAAAATAGAACTTCCATTCCATCCAGCAGTCCCACTTCCAGATATCTACCCAAAGGAAAATAAAGCACTATATCAAATTATTCATCATTATATCAAAAAGATACCTGCACCCATTTGTTTGTCACAAAACTATTCACAAGAACAAAGATACAGAATCAAGCTAAGTGCCCATCCAAGGGAAAATGGATAAAGAAAATACAGTACTTACATACAATGGGATATTATCCAGCCATATAAAAGACTAAAATTATGTCTTCCGCAGCAAGATGGATGGAACTGGAGGTCATTATCTTAACTGAAACAAGCCAGAAACAGAATATCAAATGTTGCAGGTTCTCACTCATAAATGGGTGCTAAAAATGTGCATGGTCGGATGTAAAGAATGATAGACAGTGGCAACTAGAAAGGATGAGGGGGGTGGGAGAGGAAAAGATAAGGAGAAATTGCTCAGTGGGTGTGTTATTTGAGTGATGGATACCTTAATGCTCTGACTTGACCGCTATGCAATCTATGCACATAACAAGATTACAGTGTATCCTATACATTTATAAAAATAAAAAATGTATAGACCCTAATTGGCCGTGAAATTATTATATTACCTAAACTTTATACCCATAAAATTGGGAGTAGATATCCCAGGTTTATTGCCCTTACAGAAGTATACAACTAAGACTTATTTAAAAACCAAATGCAAAGCAAAACTGCACAGCAATTTCAGTTCAATTTAAATGTGAGAATGGTATTATTTTTTTCTGAAACTTGTCCACTGCTTGCAATATGATGGTGGTAGTGGCTGTGATGCTGCTTGTTTGCTGATTTTTGTTCAGCTAATCTAGAGTCCTGTGTATGTTTCAGTAACTCAACTGTTACACCCTTTCTCTAATTGAACACAATGCAATACTGGCTATATTATGTGTCAAGAGGCCACTGGAATATCACCCAGCACAAACATGTCATTCGATGTTCCATATCAAACTTTATCATCTTTTAATTAGTGTGAAGCATACAGAAGTACTTCTTGACAATAGCTATAAAAACACACTCAATGCCCCATGCTACAATGGGCTGGACTCAGTCAGATGGTGTTGAACCCTATGGTAGGGGATATACTAAGATTTTGGCTGTGTCATCAAAATGGAAACTCCCAAATAAGGCAATTTCTGCTTGCAGTCTTTCAACTGCAATTTGAAATATACTGCCTTAGAAATATTTTTCCAAAAATAACGGCATCTTCCTATTAGTGCCCCAAGAAAAGCCCAAGACCTCTCTGAACTCGCCTCACTCTGCCTGCATGCCCCACGTGATGCTTGTCATGTTTGGCCTTAGGGACGTTGAATTCCAATAAAGACGAAGACAGGTCCGTATTGCCCAGTGATTGAGAACCTATGCCCTGGACCACGCACTCTTGGATCCACATTTCCGCTCTGCTACCTGCTAGTTCCCTAACCTTCTTCATGGGATCCAAGCTATCTATGCCTCACTTAACTCAAATGGTGTCAGTAAGAGAACCCACTGTATGGCATTGTGAGGAGATTAAATAAAACAAGCAAAACACTATCACAGTGTCTGCTAGATGTACACATTCAATATGTGTTAGCAATGATAAACTATCACTTCAATCCCTCCCTAAAGTATCATACAGCATCATTACTACATGAGTTTTCTAATTGATACCTAGCAAACTCCAATAAATTCAGTAGCTTAAATAGCACTTAGATATGATTACACAGTGCTGTAGGTCACAAGTCTCAGGCAGCTCCACTGGGTCTGTGCTCAGGGAATCAGAAGGACAAATCAAAATGCTGGTCAGTTACTTGGGCTCTGTTCTGGAGGCACTGGGGATGAATATGCTTGCAGTCACATTCAGGTTCTTGGTTAAAATCCTCTCCTTGAAAATGTAGGACTGAGGTCCCCATCTCTTTGTTGGCCACCAGCCGGCGACAGCTCTTAATTTCTAAGAGCTGCTCACATTCCCTGGCCTCTCTTGGTCTTCAGAACAACAATGGCACTTCAAATCCCTCATGGGCTTCGCGTCACTGACTTCCTCCTCTGCTCTCAGCTAGAGAAAACTCTCTGCCTTTAAAGGGCTCATGCAATTAGATTAGACCACCCAGATAATCTCACTTGGTTCAAATATGGTAACAGATTTCATCCACATAGAAAAGGGAGGGATACAATCATCATCAAGACAATAATAGTTAATAATTGTGTTAGCTATTGTAAACAGTGCTGCAATGAACAATAGCTAACACAATTATTCACTATTATTGTCTTGATGATGATTGTATCCCTCCCTTTTCTATGTGGATGAAATCTGTTACCCTGGAATCAACCCAAATGCCCATTGATAATAGACTGGATTGGAAAAATGTGGCACATATACACCATGGAATATTATGCAGCAATCAGAAATGATGAGTTTGTGTCGTTTGTAGGGACATGGATGAATCTGGAGAACATCATCCTCAGCAAACTGACACAAGAACAGAAAATGAAACACCGCATATTCTCACTCATAGGTGGGTGATGAAAAATGAGAACACATGGACACAGAAAGGGGAGTACTAAACACTGGGGTCTATTGGGGGGAAAAGGGGAGGGCCAGTGGGAGGGGGAGGTGGGGAGGGATAGCCTGGGGAGAAATGCCAAATGTGGGTGAAGGGGAGAAGAAAAGCAAAGCACACTGCCATGTGTGTACCTACGCAACTGTCTTGCATGCTCTGCTCATGTACCCCAAAACCTAAAATGCAATAAAAAATTAAAAAAAAAAAAAGAATAATTGTGTTAGCGTTGTATTGCTGCATGACAAGCCACCATGCATGAAGTTCTGTGCCAGGAATTGTTATAAGCAGTTAACTGGTATTAAGGTAGGTATTACTATTGTCATTTCACACACAAGAAAAATGAAGTACAGAGAGATTAAGAACTTATCCCAAACCATCAGGTTCACAGCCTTGCAGGTAGTAACCATTCCTCAACGGCTTGCCGAATGAATATTGCGATTCGCTCATGACTTTAGTATGCATGCCAACAGTGACAGTGCTCACAGTACCACAGGGCAATTAGAAAATCCTACCTTGAAATGTCTGCGTGTGGAAAGTGTGTTGCCCTTGACAGCTTTCTTCTCATGGGAAATACTTGCATTAAGGAGCTGAGAGCCTGATATATGATGTGGCTTGTGATGTGCAGTTTGGAAAAACACGTGTTCATGGCGTGACAAAGCACTGGCTTCTGTTCTAATTCTGAAATTCATTCCAGGCCACATTTACCCCTCAAATTAGCCTCCAGGGAAACAAGCTTTCCTTGGTTACATAAATGCCGTTCCCCTGACCCAGAAAAGCAGCAATAGCAGTGGAGATTCCTCATTAATAAAAGCAAAAACAACTTCCCCATGATTCCCTGGGAATCCCTGTGTTAATGAAAAACCAGAGAAAAATGCTGATGAAAATTTTCTTAATGATAGACATTTGAACTAAGCAAAATATAAATAAAATAAGAAAATTGCAGGAATGCACATAAACCGTCTGATTTAACTGGTTGGAAAATTTTTGGATACAGATTCAGTCTGCAGTAGATGATAATGTTTATATGACAATATTCTTACAAAAAGCTAATACTCCAGAAGTCAATGATTAAAAATTCATCACTGAACTCTGTGTAAAACCTCCTCTGCCACATGTCCTGAAAATTAGCCAAAACATTTTTCCCTTCTTTCCTGCTGAGAGTTAAGAGATTTTGAAAAAGTGGGTGTCCAAAGGTATTTCCTTTATTACTAATAAAAGTTTTACACTGTTTATTATGCACATCAATTTCTATCAATAAATCTCCTTTATAGAGTGTTCACACTTACAGTTCAATTATTTATAGATTTGGGACTTGGGTAATATACTTCTATTTGCTTTTAATTTCCTCATTTTATCTTGCAAATGGTGCTACACTTTGTGATGCATGATTTGGTGTTAAATTATGTAGTGGTGCCATATTGCCATTGAACGTCTGCATTTGATGAGGTTGTTAAAATAGTAACAATATAAATCACCATAGCAACAAAACATAAATTCATATCCCATTTCATATTCTGTGTTAAAAATCGTATAGCTCTTGCAAATTCAGGTAAAATGAAACTCAAACGCAGCCACTGAATCATTCAGGATGCAAAGATGCATCAACTTTAAAGAGCATTGAATCTTTAGAATAGCTCATACCAAATAGCATAAATCACTTTTTAAATAATTTCAGACTCCTAGAAAAGTTTAAAGATTAGTACAGAGAGTTCCAAAAATATTCTTTATCCAATTTCCCCTGATGTTACTTACATAACCATATTTGATTCTTAGAATCAGGAAATTAACATTGATGTAATACTATTAACTAATCAGTTAATAAAAGCAAAAACAACTTCCCCATGATTCCCTGGGAATCCCTGTGTTAATGAAAAACCAGAGAAAAATGTTGATGAAAATTTTCTTAATAAGGGACATTTGAACTAAGCAAAATATAAATAAAATAAGAAAATTGCAGGAATGCACATAAACCGTCTGATTTAACTGGTTGGAAACTTTATCTAAATTTCACAAGTTTGTTTTCCCTTCCACATCAGCTTTTTTTTCTGGTTCAGGACCCATTTTGGACCAAGTTTATCACGTTTCTCTAGTCTCATCCACTCTGTGAAAGTTCCGCAGACTGCTTTATCTTTCATGGTCTTCCAGTATTGAAGAGTAAGGGTCAATTGTTTTGAAGAATGGCCCTCAGTTTGTATTTTTCCCATGTCCTATTTATTTTGATGTAAATCTACACAACAGAGGCTGTGCCTTTCTCAGTGCATCATGTCAGGTGGTTCAGGGCATTGATATTTTGTTTTATTAATGATGTTAAATTGTATTGCTTAAAATGGTATCTGCCAAGTTTCTTCATTCAAAATTATGGGTCTCTTTTGTAACAAATAAGCGTCTTATAGACAGATACTTTGAGTCTTGGCAAATATTCGGTTTCTCTTCAAACTTTCGACTTTAAAAGTCCAAAGTATACTGACATTAGCCAACAATTTTATTACTGTAGTATTGGTTTCATGAGGATTTCCATTTCACATATTTTTTCTGCATTTCCATGAGGATTCCACTCCTTAAAAAGCTATACCTTCTCCACTATTGGGTTATTGATTAACATCAATGTCATACTTTATTCTTGAGTTACTCAATAATACCATAGTTTGTTATTCAAATTTTTCCAAATTCAAATAGTGTGATCTCCTTCAAAATTTGGCTTCTATAATCTTTCGACAGGTCTTCACCACAGTTGAGTTCTTTTTTATTTTGGGCCACCTTTAGATGTTCTGGGCTCATTCAATAATTCCTCTGTCCCAGCTCAATACTCACCTTTTTTTTCCAAGAAACTCTGATTTCTATTATTGGAAAATGGCATTAGAGACCAAGATCTGGGAAATAGGTGGTCTCATCGTTACTGTGGTGCCATTGCCTAGGTCCTCTTAAAAGACAGGACTAGGGAGTATATGTGTGTATATTAAGGCATGTGTACCTGCATCTCTATTGATTTACATACCTATTCATCTGCATGTGGGTGTGTGTTTGTGTGTATGTGTGTGAGTTAATAGAGTTGCCTCTAGATATAGGTGAGGATTGGATTCAGGACTCCTGCATATACTAAATTCACACATACTCAAGTCCTGTGATTGGATCTATGAAACCTACATATAGGAAAAGTCAGCCCTCTCTATGCCTGAGTTTCACATCCCCTGAATAGTGTTTTTATCTTTGGTTGAAAAAACTCTACATATAGGTGAACAACACAGGTTGTTCGGGGTCAATTGCTGTAATACCTCACATTCTGAGCGAACATGCCTGGTTCACTCTAGCCTTCTCCATTCCCATAGTTGTAGTTTTCCTCCAATGTTGAGAAACCAGGCCCTACCATATATTTACGCGTGTGTTCAATCCTAGTATAAATACAAAGGAGTTTCATAATTCATATAGTTTTCAAAATTGCTAACTTACATTTTTGTGAGAAACAAATGTACTACTCTATGGAAACATCTGTGTGTAGTTCTTCTCGTCTTCAGCCTTTTGATGTACTGCCAAATGCTGTTTCCAAAGTTGCTTAGGTGAGCTCTTTGCGTTCTCACTCTCAGTAGGTTGATACTCTTCATTTGTAATGTAGACGTCTCCGTGTACTCTCTGCATTCCTTCCTTCCTGCCCCTGTCCCCCACCCACCACATGCATTTTGGTTTATTTATTTGTCTATTTAGGAAGTATGTAAAACATTAGCGTGGTTCAATTAAAAAAACGGCGTACTCAGAGGAATGCCGCTCCTCCTTACACCTGCAACCTCATTCTCATTCTCCATTCATCACATTCTGTTCACGTTCTGTTGCCACCCACACTCTGCAGACAACCTCATTTATTTCGAGTTGTTCCTTCCTGTAGTTCTTTCATACAAATGACTACATTCACGCCTATTTTCTTAACTCCACTTCTTACATGAATGGTAGTATGCTACAGATGATCTTGTATGTTTTGCTTTTTATTTAATTTAGAGCTCCAAATCATGCTTATTTCGAAAAATAGGAGTCATTTATTTCACAGTGTGAGTTTTTGTTGCAAGCTATACATAGAACAACAATATTTCAGATAAATCAGTTCATTTTTTTTCTAGGCTCCTATGGCTTTCTCAAATCACATAAAACACCTTTAGAGAAACAACATATAGATTTGTTGAAATGTGATAGTTCTCTCTGTTCTCATCCCTATGTATTTCCACATTAGAGAAAAACATACCTCTTCTCCTACACTTTGAAAATGTGATTTTATGGCAAGCAAAACTTTTAACATATTTTCTAGAGCAAACCTAATAGCCATCTTGTAGGTAAATATCTAAGAAGGCTGTGTTCTTCCATTTCTAGAAAGTAAAATAAGCCCCTTCAGTGCTGCAGCACATTTTAAAGAAACAGAAAAATAGAATGACTTATATTTTGAAAACCTCATTATTGTAGGTAGGAAAACACATCCCTACATATTAGTGTGCATGGAACATATTGGATATTGAGCATAGGATCTTTTTATTTTGGGGAAGAGGTCATAGATAGAATGGGATTCGCCAAGATTTACATTTGCATGCACTCTTGTGCAAATATGTAGTTCTTAGGAAATTCTAGTTGGCATCTGAACGTGTGTGTGTGTGTGTGTAAAATGTAAATACGTTTATTTAATATCTTCCACAGTTAAAAAAAAGTCTTTGTGGAATCAAAAAGACTTTTGAACTTCCATTTTTCAAAGCAATGAATTTAAGAGCTAAGGGGAACACTGTTTTTTTGTCTTTAGGACTGGACACATCCCTGGATGTAGCTTAGAAAGCATGACTCTTGGTGAGAGCTGACAGAATCGGCTCTATAGGTGACAGCCCATACATCTGTGATCAGAATCTCCTGTTCATTTGCCCATTAGCCATTTTAGTCTCAACCACTGGATTAAGATATGGAACATCATTCAGTTTCTTAGACAAAGCAAGGGAACCATACAACCAGGCATGTTCATTTGTGACATCTGCCAGGCTCATTCAGTAGCCACTATTTTCTTTTTTTTTGAGACAGAGTTTCGCTCTTGTTACCCAGGCTGGAGTGCAATGGTGCAATCTCGGCTCACTGCAACCTCCGCCTCCTGGGTTCAGGCAATTCTCCTGCCTCAGCCTCCTGAGTAACTGAGATTACAGGCACGCGCCACTGTGTCCAGCTAATTTTTTTGTATTTTTAGTAGAGACGGGGTTTCACCATGTTGACCAGGATGGTCTCGATCTCTTGACCTCATGATCCACCTGCCTCAGCCTCCCAATGGGCTGGGATTATGGGCATGAGCCACCACGCCCGGCCCAGTAGCCACTATTTTCAATTGAGCATTGGTATCTTGAGGAGATGAGAAAATGTGATTGATTTACAAGTGCTTACCAGTTTCATTCAGAACTTGTGAGATTCAATCTCCATATATGGGATCACCTCCTCTTTTCCACCATGCCCACCTCCAATTCTTTTCTGCACAACCTAAGGGATGCTTTGTTTTGGTGACTTACCTCCCTGTCTGTCACCGAAATAGCACCTTTTAAAAACATTATTTTTTTTTCAATTATGCCTGGGCCATGATGGTGTTAGTATTATTTATCATTTTCATGATCTGGACTTTTACAAAACATGGTCACAATATTCACGATATTAAAAAATAAATTAACATGATTTCTATAAAAAGCACTGTAGTTAATCCACAGGCAAAGTTCAAGAGAACCATTAGTGTTGATGACTTGGAAGCACTTAAGTTGCATCACAGGGGGTGAGAGAACTAAAATAATGAGTGACCCCTTAGTGTGAACCTCAGGTGATGGTTGCCAGCATCCAAAGGGCTCTGGGGAAAGAAGAGAGATAGCCACTGCAGAGGTAGATAACCCATGCTAGGACCCTTTGACACTCAAAACAGTATCGTTCAGCATCTGTTTGGGGGCTGCCGTATGAGCCTTATACTGTCCCCTAAAATATTTCATACCCATTACTAAAATTCAGGATTGCTTACAGCCTGAGGAAGATTTCCAAGGGTGCAGAACTTTCAGTGCCACACCTGGATTGCTGGCCATCCTAGAAAAGGATTCTCAAAGGACTTTGAAAGAGGCTTGCAAACACAGGGGCAGAGTTGACAGTCTCCTTCCACTTTCCTTTTAGTCTTTTTTCCTCTGTGTAATATCCTTCTTCGTACTCCATCCACTTCAGTCTTTTCCTTCTCAGACTCCACTGTGAAGTGCTAGTTCAAGTGTCGACATTGCTACCTCATCAGCTGTGGATGAGTCTCGGACATATTCTTTACCAGCCTTCTTGAGCCATGGCCTCCACATTATAGAATAGCGGTTAAAATCCAGTATGTTATAAGTTTATTGTTAGGAGAAAATGAGCAAATAAATATAAAATGCCTGACGTCATAAAGGCTCAATAATTCTTAGCTATGGTATATTTTTATTATTGCTGATTTTTCTAATTATAAAAAAATTTACTATTTAACAAAGTTACTAATGTGTGAATGTATAACATATGTATGGTGAAATATCAAGTGTATTTCTAAATATATGTGTATATTATGTACATATGTATATATACCTGTGTATAAGCATATACATGTACATATACACAATACACATATACACATATGCACATATATTCACACACATACATATACGCACATACATACATGCACACACACCCATGCACACATATCTACAATACACATACATGTGTGTGCAAACATACATGCATACATGTGTGTGTATTTGTATACATGTGTATGCATGTGCACACATACATGCATGCATGCATGTATGTGTGTGCATTCTTGTTTATATGTGTATGCACGTGCACATACATATACACATGTGCATATTATGCACACATATATACACATACATATATACATATATACACATGCACATATACACATGCATGCATATACACCCATACATGCATATGCATATATACACATATACACACATACATACATATACATATATACACATATACATATACACACAAACACTCCAGAAGACTCCTTATTGTTCTTTTAAAAACTCAGCACATGTGAGGAAAATGATCACCCTTTTCACTTCTTCTATCTCCATGTTTTTGATTGTTTTCTGTCCTTAGATCTCTTATTAATGAAATAACCCAAATCCTGGCCCTTGGGTGGCATCTTTTGCACATTATTTCTGTGTGATCCATCCAAGTTCCTATGTGTGTATCCATTTTTAAATTTTTAATTCCAGCACAGTATTCCATATAAATACGCAATATTTTTTATCTGTTCAACTTTAAGTGGTAATTTAGATTATTTCTGGGTTTAGGTGTTATGAATATGGCTGCTATAACATTGTGCGTGCGTTTTGATGGACATCTGCACTCATTTTCATTGGCAGATAACCGAGAGTAGTACTGATGAATAGATAATAACTGCTGGCTTTAGATAATATCCCTTTGCTATTTGTTAGTAGTGTCACATGGTTTTCCAAAATGGTGGTACCCATCTCCTTGTTCTACTCATAAGAGTGTCAGTGAGATCATTTTCCTAACTTTCGGTTGCAGAGATCACTACAGCTAGCCCAATCGTGTATGCCTCAGCTTTTCACCTTTCCTTACTGACTGTCCCTCTGGATGCTGTCTGTGTAATAGAGGTGGAAGGGAGTCACCTTCCCATCCATCCTCGCTGCCTTCTCTCAGTGATAATCCTGCCATTGTGCTGCAGAAACTGATCCATTCCCAATCACTTTACTTTGAACTTCTCTCTTACTCTTGCATCTCCATGACAGCCATTTTCTCTTCTTCTGCTTTGTTTCAAAGATCTAAATTTCTCCAAAAGAAAGAGCAAAGGAAAATTCAATGAAATCCAAACGTATCTAGTTTCAAACGTTCAGTTTTCCAAGTTTCTCCACTTTACAAATTTTCTTAATCAGAATTCTAATAACCCTGTGTCAGATCACTCTGAGTTTATTATACTTGAGGAAGTTTACATCCCAGAAAGGGTAACTGCATACATCTAGCCTCTGTAGTCATATGCAGGAATGAGAGCAAAGCTCACTGCCACCACCTCATCCACTCACAACAGTGCCCTCGATTTGCTCTGTGAAAATGACATGAAGGACCTGCTGTGTGTTCCTCTCAGAGACCAATCTAAGCATCTTCACAGGAGCATGGGGATGCAACTTGGGAAGAGATCAGTGTTAACAGGAAGTCAAAATCTCACACTCCGGTAGCTCAAAATTGCCTTTGTTTCTACTGCTCCAAAGGAGAAAATCACTCTCTGGTTTTAACTAGGTGGAAGGAGACTGACACGTGTCATTCATCTAAACTGACACAGAAGGTTGTTGCTTATTGACTGGGCTTCGTTCCCCAAGCGGAGCCTTGATAGGTGTGGGGCTGCACCCTGGGTGGAGAGAAGACTCTGTGTTCATGTTTTATTAGTTGCTGTTGGGTCATTCTACATGGAGCCAATAGGGGTTATTCCATAAAACTCCAGAACGGGCTTCAGGGAATTACTGACACAGGTTCCTGTGGGTCCTCCGAGAATGAAATGTTAAATAAAAACCACGGCCGGGCGTGGTGGCTCACACCTGCAATCCCAGCCCTTTGGGAGGCCTAGGTGGGCTGATTGCCTGAGGTCAAAAGTTTGAGACTAGTCTGGCAAACATAGTGAAACCCTGTCTCTACTCAAATAATAATAATAATAATAATAATTAGCCGGGCATGGTGGCATGTGCCTGTAATCCCAGCTACTTGGGAGGTTGAGGCAGGGGAATTGCTTGAACCAGGAGGTGGAGATTGCAGTAAGCTGAGATCGCACCAATGCACTCCATCCTGGGCAAGAGAGCAAGACTCCGTCGAAGAAAGAAAAGGAAGGAAGGAAGGAAGGAAGGGAGGGAGGGAGGGAGGGAGGGAGGGAGGGAGGGAGGAAGGAAGGAAGGGAGAAAGAAAGAAGGAAAGAAAAAGAAAGAAAGAAAGAAAAAAGAAAGAAAGAAGGAGAAAGAAACAGAGAAAGAAAGGAAGGAAGGAGAAAGAAGAAAAAAGGAAAGAAAGAGAGAGAGAGAGAGAGAAAGAAAGACCAAACTCTGTAAAATATTTTAAGCTGATTTATTCTGAGCCAGTATGAGTGACCGCAGCCCCAGAAACCACAGTCTCAAGGGAGGCAGTCATGTTGGTTGTTGTTGTTGTTTGAGACTCAGTCTTGCTCTGTCACCCAGGCTGGAGTGCGGTGGCACAATCTCAGCTCACTGCAACCTCTGCCTACTAGCTTCAAGCAGGTTTCTTCCTCAGCCATTCACGTAGCTGAGATTACAGGCGCGTGCCACCACCCTTGGCTAATTTTTGTGTTTTTAGTAGGTAAGTGGTTTCACCATGTTGGCCAGGCTGGTATCAAACTCTTTACCTCAGGTGATCTGCCCGTCTAAGCCTCCCAAAGTGCTGGGATTACAGGTATGAGCTACCGTGCCCTGCCTGACTTAACGTCTATTTTTTCATTTCAATGAGGCAGGAGTTATAGGAAAAGACATAAATCAATACCTGGATGATATACATATGTTCACCCCAAAAAGGTGGAATCCTTTAAAGTGGGGGTGGTTACAGGTTATAGGTGGATTCAGAGAGTCTTCAATTTGTTATGGATCAAAGGAGGAAGGCTCTGTTTAGAAAGCGAGGTCTGAAAAAAAAAAGATATTTTTGGTTGTTGTTGTTTGCTTGTTTTGTCATTATGACAAGGTTTTGCTGTCTCTCAGCCTGGAGTACAGTGGTACAGTCATAGTTCATTGCAGCCTGGACCTCCTGGGCTCAAGTTATCCTCCCACCTCAGCCTCCCGAGTAGCAAGAACTACAGGCATGTGCCACTACGCCAAGCTAATTTTTGTATTTTTTATAGAGATGTCGTTTTTTATAGAGGCTGGTCTCAAACTCCTGGGCTCAAGCAATCCACCACCTTGGCCTCCCAAAGTGGAAATATTCTATGATAAAGATGATGTGTAGCAAGACTGGTGGCCTGCAGGCACGATTTAACTCTTTCTTTGCCTGGCCTTACATCTTGTTTATAATTTGGTATCTTATTGCCACAGACAGTCTGTTTTGTAGGTCATACAATCTCTATTTTAACATTAACACTGGTCAGATTTGCCTAAACTCCAAAAGAGGATATAGAAAAGAGTGTCCTACTTTCCGTCACATCCTGATACAGAACTGTGTTTTTCAGATTTCTCTGCGGTCCTCTTGGCCAAGGCCTCTTGGTCAGTTTGGGAGTTTAGGATTTTACCTTCAGTTTACAGAAACAATATAGACATGTGAAGGTGGAGGACCGAGCCAGCCTGCTTAGCACCCATGAGCTTTAGAAGGGTTCTACTTCAAAGATTTAAAAATGAACCAAACACAAACAGCACTGCTGCACCTCCCCATTTTAAACTTGGCCAATCAAGAAAGGCATTTTAAAACATGAGACAATGGTGAAAATGAGCTAAACTGCCTGCATCCTACACGTATTTAGGGTGAACAAACGTCAACATTGAGAAATACTGAAAGAGGAAAGACAAAAATAGACTTTCTGTAGCCAAAATAGACATTCTGTGATGGGCAGGCTCCTGTCTTCTAATTCCATGCAGCGTGGGGTAGTTTCGTCCCTCCAAAACTTCCCTCATCCCCATCAGTAATCTACCCCATGCCCTACTCCAGCTCCTGACAGCGACAGATCAATTTCCTGTTCCCGTAGTTTTGCCTTTTGCAGTGAAGTCACACAGTATTCGACCTTTTGAGTCTGGTTACTTTCACTTAGCAGTGTGTATTTGTCTATGTAGAAAATCCCGGGAAACATACCAAAAAAGGTGAAAACTAGTAAGTGAGTTCAGCAAGGTGGCAGAATACAAGATCACCATACATACAAGATCACCATACACAAATGAGTGTGGAATAAGTTACCTTGATCAGGGTTTGGTCAACTGTGGCCGAGGGGAGCTGCTTATTTTTTTATAAATTAGTTTTTATTAGAACATAGCCACACCCACTGATTTACATATTTTTTTTAGTCTGCTTTGTTGCTACAACAGCAGAGTTGAGGATTTGTAATAGAGACCATAAAATATTTGCTCTCTGGCTCTTTACAGAAAAAGTTTTCTGACATTTTCTAGGTAATAAGCATTTGGGCATTAAAATTAACTAAGAAACATGATACCTAAAGTAGGTTTTTGTAAAGATTCAATGACATAATATATGGGAAATGTATTTATAACGTATACAACATACACATGCCTATTCATATAATTTAACATATAGACTACAGAAACTGTATTTACCCATTGTTATAAAAGTATGAAATAAAAAAAATACCATACTCTATCATAAAACAATACTTAGAGAGTTGGCAGATTTGCAGATTTAGAATTCTGTTCTGATTTTTTTAATGGCACCAAGACAGTATCAATCTGATTTTAAAACTATAGTATTTTCCCACAGCAGTTAATTTTTCAGATCCTACTATTAAGTGCCCGCTGTGTGATTTTAGTATACTCACTATGTCTTCTACATAAACGTGGTTTTCATTAGTATACTCACTATGTCTTCTACATAAACGTGGTTTTCATCTTTCCTCCATGGATCCTTCAATTCTGCAGAGGTTCAATTATAAGGGGGGAGTGGTCTAGAAGTGCTAGGAATTAGAACTCAGGCATCTTTGACAGGGCATTGTTTTGCTTACCATGGTGGACACTCTCAGGGTTGACCTGGAAATTCCAGGAGGGCTTCTCCCATCCTCTCCTGCCTTCTCTAGCTTATTTAAGGCTTAGTCTTTCATGGTCCCTAGATGGCTGCCTCAGATTTAGGCACCATCCTGTGCTTCCCACAGAGCAGGATGGAATGTGAGCGTTGCTAAAGGTCTTTACCGGGTGTGACTACTTTCTATGTGTTAAGGAGAAAAATATTTCCAGTGCTTGAAGACTTCCCCTCCGGTCTTATCGTCTATAAATAGGTCACGTGCTTGTGCCTCGACCAATCACACAGGAGACACATTTGTCGTGACTGGCTTAGGTTTGACTTCGTTTATCTCCTTCCCTGGAAACATGGGCAGTGGGGTCAAATCAGAGTCCTGGTCATAGAAGGAAGCGGGAGAGTGCTGTTGAAGAGACAATAAACAGTGAAAAACACAGGAGGCCCATAGATTTGAAGACTTTTCAGCTCTAGTTTCCTGGCACTTCAGGTGAGAAAGAAAAAGTAGAAAAATATCATTTTAAAATAAACATCAATTAAGTCCAAAACTGACTTCGTCCTCAAAACGAAAAGTACATTGCAGTCAAGAATAATTGCTAGGCCAGATGCCATGGCTCACATCTGTAATCCTAGCACTTTGAGAGGCTAAGGTGGGGTGAATCACTTGGGCCCAGGAGTTCGAGACCAGTCTGGGCAACAGAGCAAAACCCCATCTTTACAAAAATACAAAAAGTAGTTGGATGCGGT
The DNA here is from genome assembly GCF_049354715.1 of Callithrix jacchus. Taxonomy (NCBI): domain Eukaryota; kingdom Metazoa; phylum Chordata; class Mammalia; order Primates; family Cebidae; genus Callithrix; species Callithrix jacchus. Next base: position 129,632,102 of record NC_133510.1, on the reverse strand, counting down.
GGCACACACCTGTAGTTCAGGCTGCTGAGGAGGCTGAGGTGGGAGGATCACTTGAGCACAGGAGGTTGAGACTACAGTGAGTGGAGATCACACCACTGCAGTCTAACCTGGGAGACAGAGTGAGACCCTGTCTCAAAAAAAAAAATTACTTTTTGTGCATTTTAAAACTGTACCCCTATTTTTCCTAGAGGTAAATTATCCTCATTTTGTCTTGCCAGAAGAATGAAACTCCTTGTCTCTGTTAGAAATGAGCATCAAAAGGATATATCAATTCATTAAAATCAAAAGGTAGTTTTTTTAGGTGTTAAATGATAGGAATAGCCTTGTTAAAGTTTGCTTCTAAAGCACAGATTCTTTCAAGATCAACTGGGAAATCTGAGCAAGATGGGTGAGGAGGAAATTATTTCATGTTAAAAATAGTTACTTCATTGTTACCTCTTTTGAGTTTTCTAGGTCTTTTAAAATCTGATCATTTAATGACAAGTCATATTTCACGGTCATTACAAAAAGTTTCAGGTGGTCATTTCGAACTGGAAAACATCTGGGTTCTGTGGTTCATGCCTATAATTCCAGCCTTTTGGGAGGCTGAGGCAGTTGAAGCACTCGAGGTCAGGGGTTCGAGACCAGCCTAGCCAACATGGTGATGTCTAAAAATACAAAAATTAGTCAGGCATGGTGGTGGGCACCTGTAATCCCAGCTACAAGGGAGACTGAGGCAGGAGAATCACTTGAACCTGGGAGGCAGAGGTTGCAATGAGTAGAGATCACACTACTGCACTCCAGCCTGGGTGACAGAGGGAAATTCTGTCTCAAAACAAAAACCAATTGGAAAAACATCTAAAATTATGAATTTGGCGATTTAACAACTATATCCTTAAAAATAGAACCATGCAAAATTCATGTAATATGGCAGTCACAATACAGTGAAAACAACATCTGTGTATAATGCATGTGCATCACAAATGGACTTGCCCTGCAATTTATTCCTTCTGAACCAAGTTCATCTGAATTCATCCTGAGAGGATTGATGCCTGAATCTCTGATTAGGTTCATAAGTAAATAATCATCATATTCATTCATGCATTTCTGCCACAAATATGCCCTAAATCGGGATGTTCCGGCTCTTACCATACAATGTGCTTGCTCCTCCTTCACCTTCCACTGTGATTGGAAGCTTCCTGAGGCCTCCCAGAAGCTGAACAGATGTTGGTGCCATGCTGGTACAGCCTGCAGAAGCATGAGCCAATTAAACCTCTTTGCTTTATAAATTACCCGACCTTAGGTATTCCCTTATAGCAATACAAGAACAGACTAATATAGTCACCCGTTTCCTACCACCAAGAGAAAAAAAAAAAAAGTTTATGTTTTAGTAGCATTTCTCAAATAAATATAAAGCTAAAAATGCAGTTATACAGTCTTTTCTCCAGCAACAGCAATGTCTTTAGTTTCTAAGAAATGTAAAATTTCAAAGAATATTTGCCAGATACAAATAAGCAAAATTTCAAAAATGTGAAGTTAATTTCAAAGAGTATTTGCCAGACACAGAAATGTAAAATTTTAGCCTAACTATAACATGCAAAAGCAAAGAGTCAGACACAGTTTCTCTGATTCACTCCTGATGGAGTTTAGGGCATTGTCCTATATTTTACTAAAATGTAAAATTAATTTCAAAGAACATTTGCTGGGTACAGAAATGTAGAATTTCAGCCCAACTATAAGATGCAGAAGGAATAAGTCAGACGAGGTTTCTCTGCTTCACTGTTGATGGGGTTTAAGGCCAATGTTCTGTATTATGGCATGCCTCTGTGGCCACCTGTTTACACCTTTTGTGCCTGCACTCTGCCATGTCCCAGGGAAAGCAATATTCAGCATATAGCTCTTTATGGTGCTCTTTCTCTCTGATATAGCCTTCCAAGCCACTCTAAAATTTTCCTTTATCTTCTAAGTCTGACTCTTCTATTGAAACCAGTAATCCATTAGCCAATGGAGTCTCCAGTTGCTTTCAATCTGGACACTACATTGTTATTTTAGGACTCAATACTTCCTGACTCCTACAGATGGATATATATATATATATATATATATATATATATATATATATATATATATATATATTTGAGATGGAGTCTTGGTCTGTCACCCAGGCTGGAGTGCAGTGGTGGGATCTCAGTTCACTGTAACCTCCACCTCCCAGGTTCAAGTGATTCTCCTGCCTCAGCCTCCCCAGTAGCTGGGACTAAAGGTGTGTGCCATGACACCTGGCTAATATTTTTGTGTTTTTAATAGAGATGGGGTTTCACTGTGTTAGCCAGGATGCTCTCAATCTCCTGACCTTGTGGTCTGCCTGCCTTGGCCTCCCAAAGTGCTGGGGTTACAGGCATGAGCCACTGTACCCAGCTCAGATGACTAATTTAAGATGACCTTATGCTGATTAGCCAAGAGGTGGGCCAGGCAGGCTGGAGTGAGGAGTCTTCAGTAAATTGTTAAATAACTAAGGATATAAAGCAACCTCCCCACCCCAAAGAAATTGTCTTCTAGAAATTTTTTAAATCCGTAAAATAATTGGCATTTGCAGCAACCTGGATGGAATTGGAAACCATTATTCTAAGTGGAATAATTCAGGAATTGAAAACCAATGTCGTGTGCTCTCATGCATAAGTGGGAGCTAGGCTGTGAAGATGCAAAGGCGTGAGAATGATACAATGGACTTTGGGGACTTGGGAGAAAGAGTGTGGGGGGTAAGAGACAAAGGACTATATACCCAGTGTGCACTGCTTGGGTGGTGGGTGCACTAACATCTCAGAAATCATCACTGGAGAACTTATCTATGTATCCAAACACGACCTGTTCCCAAAACACCTATTAAAAAAATTGTGATAACTTTTTTGAAAAGAAAAGTTTAAATCTCTCACTCTCTCTCTTCCATTCTCTCCTTTCTATTTCTGGAAAGAGGGGAATTGAGGGAGCAGTTGGCTGCAATGTATATTAATTACATTTTTAGTTTCTTGTAAAACGTTTTTACCTTTATTTTTAAATCATAACTTATAAACAAACATGCCAATGTTTGAGTATAGTTTGACTTTTCCAGGTCCACATTCTCTTATGCTTTTTATATATACAAAAAAACAAGAAATGTAAAAGTCTAACAAGGAGGGAAAAAAGAAGAAAAATCTTTATTATTAACAGAATGTATACCTAAGTAGAGAACCTGTGGAAATTATGCACATGGATAAATTAAAATTTCACACTGTAGGCTTCTGCAATTTATTTTTCAGGGCATGAGTTATCAGAATTCCTTCTCCTGAAAGAAAGTGGAGATCAAATGTAGAACTTCTAAAGAGAATGAGATAAAAGCAGATAAAAGAAGGTAACAAAATATTACATGACTTGATAACATTGCACCCATATGAAAACCTTACGAAATCAACTCATTCTAGTGACCGTTTGTTTTTCTTCTTGTCCTAATACTTTTTTTTTCTCTTGCAATGATATTGATCCTTCTGCACCCGGCATCAAGTCTGCTTTTGTAGAGGATGTTAAGAACACAGGAAAATGGAATCAGTGACTTTGCCTGCAATCCTGTGGCAGCAGGGGTGCCCATTTCCTCTCTCCTGAAGAATGCCACATTCTGCACTGTCTTCCACAAGTTTCAACATAAGAGCATGAACATACAGAGTCACCATTACTACCCTCACCACCAACACCATATTCACCCTTTTGATCTGCAGACTTCCTTCAAGGCCTCCCGAAGTCACCCAGAAATGCGTTTTCCCAAGAGTGAGTTGTGCTGACTTTTTATCCTGTGGAACTCTGGGAAGTTACCCTGTTCCTCATCTCTTGGCATCTTGCTGACTGCATGTTCCAGGCTCTGCATTGAAGCCCCAGTGATTGCCGATGACTGTACGACCTAAGGTATATCCTCAATCATTTCTTGGCCTCAGCTTCTTCACCACTAAATTCTGGGTGCTGGAGTTGGAAATATTTCAGGTTCTTTTCAACTGGAAATGCCTATGCTAATAATTTTAGTAAGGCAATATCCATAGAAACCTACTGACAAACTGAGTATTTAATAGAGTTGTACTTCCTTAATTTTTACCAGAAGGGAATGCATATGTATAATATCTATGTTGCCTTATACGTGTAAAATTAAATACACAGACACAGATGTCTAGTTTTTTGTAAGTATGGAGACCATTATTCATTCATTCATTCATTCCACAAATATTTATTATGTATGTCAGTTGGGTTTTCCTGCATAATAGACTGTGTGCAAACAAAGTAGCTTTAAATAGAATTATTTGATTGCTCACAATTCTGTAGGTTGGGAATTTGGTCTAGCTTCCACTGAGATGTGTTCACTCATGTGTTTCCGGTCACTGGGGGTTCAGCAGTGTGGTTATGTGTCAGGCAGTGGGTGCTGGCTCCAGGCAGAAGGGATAGGGGATCACAGAAAATGTGTTTATCACCCAACAGGCTAGCTCAAGCCTGCTCAGGGGTGACCATTGCAGGCTTCCCAAGAGCAGCAAGAGAGGGCAGGTTCTAAAAGGGAAGCACTTTTTTGACCCCACTTAAGTGACACTTCCTAACTTACTATTGATTAAAGCAATTCTCAGTTCCAACTTGAGGTTGGAGATGTGAATGAATAGATTCCCCCTTTGGTTAGAAGGAAAGGGAAAATCATTTGCAAAGGTAAGTGACTTAAGTGAGGATAAAAATTTGTGGCCACTTTTGAAGCCTAGCTCCATGGGTTTCTACTCTGTGCCCAGCACTGGGTAGTTTGATGACCAAGCATTCCGACCCTGACAAAAATGAAAACAAGTAACAGCACGCTGGACCCCTTTTTTTGCTGTTGTTGTCTGCTTGTTTCTTTGCTCTTGGTGGTTTGACTTTACATTTCATTGTAATAGAAAAAATTTTTTTACTGCAGTTTTAGGTTCACAGCAAAATTTAGATGAAGGTACAGAGATTTCGTTAATACGCCCTGCCCCACCACATGCACAGCCTCCCTCACTACCAACATCCACACCAGAATGGGACACTTGTTACAATGAGTGAGCCTGTAGTAAGACATCACTGTCACCCGAAGTTCACAATTTATATATGAGGGTTCACTCTTGGCGTTGTACATTCTGGGTTGGGAAGACTGTAGAGTGCCATGTATATAGCATGATAGTGTCACACACAGTAGCTCCACTGACCTCAACATCCTCTGTGCTCTCCCATCCAACTCAATCACCTTTTAGGATAGGAATGGTCAAGGTGGGGTCCCTAAGGAAGGGACACTTAATCTGAGACCAGGAAGATGAATACAGTTTAGCTCAGCGAAAGAAGTTAGACAGGACAGAGGATTGAAGGGTTCTCCAAGCAAAAAGAAGGGCATGTCCAGTCAACATTCAAGAGCCAGTTGTTCAGTTTCCATGAAGCTGTGTGGTTCTGAGTTAGTTTCTGAATTCTGAGTTCTACCTTGATTGCACTGTGGTCTGAGAGACTGTTTGCTATGAATTCCATTTTTTGCATTTGCTGAGGAGTGATTTACTTCCAATTACGTGATCAATTTTAGAGTAGGCGTGGTGTGGTGCTGAGGAGAATGTTTATTCTATATGGATTTGGGGTGGAGAGTTATGTAAATGTCTATGACATTTGCTTGGTCCAGGTCTGAGTTCAAGTCCTGGATATCCTTGTTAATTTTCTGTCTCATTGATCTGTCTAATATTGACAGTGGAGTGTTAAAGTTTCCCATTATTATTGTGCAGGAGTCTAAGTCTCTTTGTAAATCATTAAGAACTTGCTTTATGTATCTGGGTGCTCCTGTATTACATTGCCATGTATAGAATCTTGCATGTTCTTTACATGTACCCCAAAACCTTAAACGTAATAAAATATCTATTTTTTTTTAAAAGGGAGAGAAAGGCATGTCGGGGGTTATGAGTTACGTAAAAGCTTGATGTGTTTAAGGAAGAGGAGAAAGGCCAGCGTGCCAGGTGAGGGATGAGGGGCAGAGGGTGGGCATGTGGCTGGAGAGGTGGGCAGGACTGGCATGCAGAGTGAAGGTGACGGAGAACACCAAAGGGTTTTATGCTGGGAGCCTCGGGATATGTGTGGTTCTTTCTAAGAGGCCTCTGGAATGAGGAGGAAAGGACACAAATCAGAGCACATGGACTGGTCCACTTTCAGATGCTGTTCTTTCCCTTGTCACTCATGTTCCTCTGTGGTTGGCCCTCCAGAACATCAGCAATGTTGAGTCCTCCACCTCCCATGAGCACCAGGCATGGAACACAGACTCTGTGAATCTTAAGAGGCCTAAAGGGAAGTGGTACTCAAAGTGGGGCATTCTGGTCTCAGAGGCAACAGAGACAGGTACTGAAATTAAGTTTCCTCTGGGGTCTCTGCAGACTCATCACCACGCTGGACAAGCTCCTCATTCTAAAGTTCACCTTAATAAAAAAAACTTCCAAAACCCAAAGGGCATAAGCCTAATGGCTAAGGTCAACATGACCATAAATCACAAAATATCTCTGACCAGAAAGATTCCAAACTCCTCCCTAACTGAAAATATGCTAGCCCCAAGAGAAACCCCCTCTGGCCAGGAAAAGACCAGCCCCAAAGTAACCCCTGTCCTGCCAGAAAGTTGTCCCCCTCAAGATAAACTCCCCTCCTCCCAGAGACCTTCCTACCCCACCATAAAACTTCTCCCTCACACAGGAACATTCCAAGCTTGTAGTAAGCTCCTCATCCTAAAACCAATATATACTCTTAGTCTGTAAGAGAAAGTACTCCTGACCAAAAAAACAAAAACAAAAAAAAAAACCCAGCCAGAAGCCTCTCTCAGGTATTATCTAAAGCAAACTTATCTTTAACTGCCAGGTCATGTTCCCTGTTTCTTTCCTCTTTCTTTAACTCTTATAAGGGCTTCCTCTGCCTTAAGAACTGGTGGACAAAGGAGACCCTGGGCTTTCAGGACGCAGTTTAACTCTCTAAACAGGTTTCAACTGTAATATCCAGGAGATTTCCTTCTTCTTGTGGCTAAGCGGGTAGGAGAATCTCAACACTGAATCCTCGAAGGTATACATCATTTTGCGTGGGTAGCAAATAGCATATTCAGTTTTTAAATAACTACAATATTCATCTTTTTTGCTATTGTTTGTTTCCTTTAAGAAAAATGGAAAACTCTATACATGAACATTGACACAGATATAAACATGTGGTGTGTGTTTCCAGGACCCTAGGCACAGTAGTCTGGCCAGCCTGAAGTCACCTGAGCACTTAGTCCCATGTGTGAATAACAGACCAAGTGGGTGCTGTCTCCCTATACCACCATCCCAGCCTCACCCCATCTACCTTCTACACCCAAGCACAAATCCAGGGGCACATAGACATGTGGCTAGGGGATGCACTCCTTATCATTTTCAGCCAACAGGACTCTGAAAAGCATCTTAAATTAAGTGATTTATTAATACACCAAGAAAGTAAAGGACCTTCTGGGTGTGGTGGCTCATGCCTGTAATCCTAGCACTTTGGGAGGCCGAGATGGGTGGATTGCCTGAGCTCAGGAGTTTGAGACCAGCCTGGGTAACACAGTGAAACCCCATCTCTATTAAAATATAAAAAATTAGCCAGGCATGGTGGCATGCACCTGTAATGCCAGCTACTCATAAGGCTGGGGCAGGAGAATTGCTAAAACCCAGGAGATGGAGGTTGCAGTGAGCCAAGATGGCATCACTGCACTCCAGCTGGGGCAACAGAGCAAGATTTCATCTCTAAAAAAAAAATTAAATTAAAAAAAAGTTTTTTTAAAGTAAAGGACCTGAAAGAAGCTTCTAATTAGAATGGTAAAATAATGTATTATCCACTTGAGGGCATTTCTAAGAGTGACAAGAGAGTGTTATAAATAATTAGCTGACACAATAGGCATAAAGAGAGGCTGCATCACATGTGGGTGATAGATGAACAACTCAGTTACCTGGTGACAGAAATTTTTGTTTACAAGAATTTCATGCTCATTTAAATGGTGCTATATTGCATTGGATATTATCTCTTATGTTCAAACTCATTTTTCTTAATTTAGAGACATAACTATTAGTAACATGGACAAAACAGGCATTGCACTGATAATGAAAGTAAAAAGTAATACGAATCACATAGAAGCATGAACGTATTTGCAGAAAATAGATTTTTCCCCATGAAGTAGCTTTTGTGGCCATTTAAGAAAGCAGAGTTGACAGGAAAGTCACATGGGAGCCAGGGCTTAGAACATTTGCAGCTGCTCCTTTTGTTCTGTGATGCATCATCTTTCATGTTTGATTTCCTCCGTGCTTGCAATTTTGCAGTTTGAAAAAAGCTTTTTCAATAATTGGGATGAGTTGTACTTAGCTGGTTTCTTAAATGGAATCAGTTTTGAGTGGGAGAATATAGCCTAGTGGTAGCCACATTGAGAGTGTGTGGAAATGACTGGGTAAGGCAAAGGAGTTTTTACACAATCAAACCCTATTACCTCATTTCCAAACTCTTTGCATTCTACTGGACCATGTCTTGGAGAGCCATCTCTTAACTCTGCCCAAGCAATCATGATACAGTATCCAGAAACAAAGGGTCATTATTTACCTGTATTTCTAAATCAAACTTTTAAGCACAATGATTCACTTTATCCTAATAGTCATTGGTCTTGGTTTGCATTTCCCTAAGGACTAAAGTTGTTGAACATTCTTTGCTGTGCTCCTTGGCCATTTTGTTTGCAGAAATATCTGTTCAATTCTTTTCCCACTTTTTAATTGTGTTATTTGTCTCATTAGGTAGTAACAATTTTTTCTTTGCTTTAAAATATATTTTTATGCTAAGATGCATAATTCAGACACCAATTGTCACATATTTTATAATTTTATTTACATGAAACATCCAGGATAGATAGATTTGCAGAGAAAAAAGCAGATTCCTAATTGTCAGGGGCCATGGAGAGAGGTTATTAGGGAGTAGCTGCTTGTTGGGGAGTGGCTGTTAACAGAATTTCCTTCTGGGTGATGATTTTATTTTTTGAGACAGAGTCTTGTTCTGTCCTCCAGCCTGGAATGCAGTGGCACTATCTCAACTCACTGCAACCTTTGCCTCCCAGGTTCAAGCAATTCTCCTGCCTCAGCCTCCCAAGTATTTGGGATTACAGGAAGGCATCACCATTCCCAGCTAATTTTTATATTTTCAATAAAGACAGGGTTTCACCATGTTGGCCAAGCTGGTCTCGAACTCCTGACCTCAGGTGATCCACCCACCTTGGCCTCCCAAAGTGCTGGGGTTACAGGTGTGAATCACCATGCCCAGCCAGGTGATGAAAATATTTTGGAACGAATTTTTCGACACTGTGAATTTAGCAATTAAAAGAAAACATTGACCCTGGATAATGTTTAATTAATGAAATGGAAATATTTCAAATAAAAGAATATCTGCAAGTATCACATATCAGTGTTCAAAAACTAAAATAATAATAATGTGTTCACCATGTGTCTCTTGACCTGTGTCACTGTGTTTGGCATTATTGTATGGTTGTGATAGGGATAGCTAATTCTTCCCAAATATTCCTTCAGCTTCTTCTTCTTCTTCTTCTTCTTTGATAATAGAACATGTGTTTGAAACCAGATGACTAGAACAAAGGCTATTTTTCTGGATACCTTGCAATTAGATGTGGTCATGTGACTAAATGGTGTTCACTTGCGCACCCCAATTGAATTGTGCATTATCTGTGCTATGCATTGCAAAGGAAGGGTCAGGGCCTACCCTACCCCATGTCCCCTCCCTCCTGCAGTAACTGGACATCGGGGAGAGCCATTTTGAACCAGTGACATCACCATATCCCCCTAGGCATGGCTGAGCAACAAAACCGCAAGTGTCTGGGCTTCTGATGCCTGACAGAGACAGCCATTAAACTGTCTTTGGTAAACTGCATACTTAACTTGTTTAAATCTATACCTTGACTAAGACATCGGTAGTAAGACCCAAACAAACCAGAAAAAAAACAAATGCCATTCCATACCTCAAGAAGTTTGAAGTAGAGTAATAACAGCTACCCTTTACGGAACCAGTTTTATGTGTCTAGCCCTCTGATGATGTGCGTCTCATGTGTCATCTCATTTTACCTTCACAACAACTTGAGTAGGTATTATTACTCAAGTATACAGAAGAGAAAACTGTGGTTTGAAAGATGTATTTATTTTTCTAGATAGTAAGCATGTCCCAGTATTGAAAGTAGACGAGGGGCGGTGGAAGGGTGCTATGAATGATTAGTCTTCCATGAGTAAGGACAGGTAGAATGGCAATATTTAGGATGGGTATTTGTAGGAGAGACAAGAGAAGATGCTCCCTGATAACATATTACAACTTTACATGTGTAATATGTACAGTGCTTTTCTGGGGTGCCCCTACTTGTCCATTTCCTAACGGATGCCAAATGTTTCTAGGAGCTCAGTCATCTAAGTGGGAATCATGCCATGCAGGACACGTGTCAGTTCACTGCTGATAAACTTGCAAAGGCTGGAAGTCCAAAGTCCAAATTGCAGAGCATATTGGTAACGTCATCAGAATCAGAACACAGATTGCCCAGTGGTGGCTAATTATTTGGGGTGGATGAAACATGGGAGAGTTTTGGAAGCCTTTAGACATAAATTAACTGTGAAAAGCAGGATCTCAGTCTCATGGGCAAAGGAAGCTGAAACACTGAATTGCTAGCAGAGGACTCAGGACCAAACAATATTCCTGGAAAATACTCCTGCGTCTTTCCCTCGTCTCCGCCTGGCCTCCAGGGCAGACAGGTAGCATTGTTGTTTTCTTCTTGAATCTGGGGAAATTAAGGTCTAGAGCGTTGGAAGCATCTATATCAAGGTCCAGGTGACAGTGTGGCAGGCCAGGCCTGACTAACGCAGGCCTCCATCACAACTGTTTGAGCACTGACTGAGTGCGTAAGTTAAATATTAAAAGTTAAAAGAGCCAGTGTCCTTATACAAAGGTTGGAACATAAGAGTTTTGCCTAGGCCTTTCCTGGGCCTTGAAGCATGACAAGATAATGAAGAAATTCTTTTTTTTTTTTTTTGAGACGGAGTTTCGCTCTTGCTACCCAGGCTGGAGTGCAATGGTGCAATCTTGGCTCACCGCAACCTCCGCCTCCCGGGTTCAGGCAATTCTCCTGCCTCAGCCTTTCGAGTAGCTGGGATTACAGGCACGCGCCACCATGCCCAGCTAATTTTTTGTATTTTTAGTAGAGACGGGGTTTCACCATGTTGACCAGGATGGTCTCGATCTCTTGACCTCATGATCCACCCGCCTCGGTCTCCCAAAGTGCTGGGATTACAGGCTTGAGCAACTGCGCCTGGGCCAATAATGAAGGAATTCTTAACAGGACATGTTTAGGATTAAACAAGTTTTATTGGGGGTCTGAAGAAACTCCCCAAGCCTCCACAAACAAGCTTTATTGGGGACTAAAGGAACTCCCCAAACCTCTATGACTTAGCAGGAGACAAGATAAGGGTGATCACCCCAGCACCTGGACCCATTCACGTTAAGTAAATTTACGGAGGCTCCAGAGGAAGGTCTTCAAGGCTCAGATCTTAGTTATAGATTGAAAGAAGTTAATTACGTATGTCTTTAGCTGAGTGCACACCTACACATAGACATATAGCTCAGGACACATATAAGCTCTGGGAAACTTTGTAATTTTGAGCTGATCTGATGATATTTTCCAAGACTTCTCCCTGGAACCAGTTACAGAAATAAAAACTCTTCCTTCTCAGTTCATCTGCATCCCCTTACTGGGCCATGAGAAGTAGCAGCCTGACCCTCAGTTTGGTCCAGGAACAATAGAGGTTGCACAAAAACACAAAGATCCAGGCCAAGGCGGGTGGATCACGAGGTCCAGAGATGGAGACCATCCTGGTCAACATGGTGAAACCCCATCTCTACTAAAAATACAAAAAATTAGCTGGGCACGGTGGCGCGTGCCTGTAGTCCCAGCTACTCAGGAGGCTGAGGCAGGAAAATAGCTTGAACCAGGGAGTCAGAGGTTGCAGTCAGCCAAGATCATGCCACTGCACTTCAGCCTGGCAACAGAGCAAGACTCCGTCTCAATAAATAAATAAATAAATAAATAAATAAATAAATAAATAAATAAAATAAAATAGATGGGGGTTTCACCATGTTGCCCAGGATGGTCTTGAACTCCTGGGCTCAAGTGATCCTCCTGCCTTGGCCTCCCACAGGGCTGGGAATACAAGCATGAACCACTGTAATCCCAGCACTTTGGGAGGCTGAGGCAGGCAGATCACTTGAGGTCAGGAGTTCAAGGCCAGCCTGACCAACATAGAGAAGCCCGGTCTCAAAAAAAAAAGAAAAAAAAAAACCATTATAACGTACAAAGTAATGTCATATAAGTGGGGGTCATAGTAAGAAATAAAAAACAGGCCGGGCGCAGTGGCTCACGCCTATAATCCCAGCACTTTGGGAGGCCGAGGTGGGTGGATCACGAGGTCAAGAGATCGAGACCATCCTGGTCAACATGGTGAAACCCCGTCTCTACTAAAAATACAAAAAATTAGCTGGGCACGGTGGTGCGTGCCTGTAATCCCAGCTACTCGGGAGGCTGAGGCAGGAGAATTGCCTGAACCCCGGAGGCGGAGGTTGCGGTGAGCCGAGATCGCGCCATTGCACTCCAGCCTGGGTAACAAGAGCAAAGCTCCGTCTCAAAAACAAAAACAAAAACAAAAAAAAACAAAACAAATACGAAGATCCTTATTCTTATTTCAAGTAAGATGGCTTTATCCCTCTCCACCAGGAACACTGGATTTGTTCCTGTGTTGGGGTTAGTCTTCGGCCACACACACGTCAGTTCCAATCCAGGTGGCACAGCCCATTCTTTCTTTACTGTGACAAGAGGTGGGAAAGGGCATTTTAAACTAAGACAGGCAACGGTGCTTCAAGTCATCAATTGTTCTCCATTGCCTTAGCGATGTGGGGGTCTTGATTGGGATTTCTATGACTGTGAGTTGCTCACCTTTTTAAAAATAAAGTGAACAGAGGGATTTCTAGGACAGCTAAGGCTGGCAGCTTCCTTGGCAGTAAGCTCTTGTATATTCAGCAGGATGAACAACAAGCAAAAAATTCACAGGTATTGGCTGGAAAACAAGCCTCTGAAACTACTTTGAGCACTGTTGATACTGTTTAAAATGATGCATTCTAGGAATTTCAAAATATAATGGTATAGGCGAAATTTTTTGAGATGCCGTTTTATTTTTTAATATATCAACTCATTTATACAAAATGAAAATGAAACTACAATAATGTAGTTATTATCGTTTAAAATATATTAAAACAAAGAGAAAATAAAAATGATATTCATAAAAGGCAAAAACAAAACAAAGAGAAAAAATCTATAATGCTTGTTTTGTGCATCACTGTATTATACATAAATACTTAAATATATATACGAATATGTACACAATATGTATGTCTCCAGTCAGACCTACCAAGAATAAGGTTTCTAGTTAACCTCTGGGTTGGCTCTTGTTGGTTCGGAGTGAGAACTCAAACTCAAGGACAGAGCTGACTTGTTCAGAGCGAATAAACGTATTGCTAACGATTATTTTCTCGTCTTCTCTCCTCACCTAGAATTCTCACCTTCTTCTCTAAATAAAGGTGAGTAATATTTAAAAAGAAATAAATGATACAAGAATTGCCAAATGTCAGCCTGTCCTATTACACCCACATGTCTTGGTTCAGCCCCATCATATTATAGGAGTTTCTTGCTTTTCATTCAAAGAAAATTTCAATCGAGGTGATGTAACTCTATAAAGAGTTGATCCAAAGATAAAGTGGTGTGGAGGATTTAGAAGGAAATTCTGGAGCCCATTTTAGCTCAAACCATTGCCTTTATAATAAAAATGAAAATAATCTTTTTCTACTAGTTATATACTGGAGCTCTGCAGAGGCAATGTTTTCTTTTCTTTCAAAATTTGCATAATTCTTAGATAGCAGTGACACAAACCTCCTATATTTGAAGATCATTTTAAAAGTCGTGTCAATCAGCGTATTTAAAATTAAAAACAGTTATCACTAACATGAGAATTTTAATCATGTAAACTTTTTAAAAAACGTATTTTCCTGTGACAATAAGGCTTGTCTTTATGCAAAAACAGTTTAATCTTCTCCCACATAAGAAAGGGTCTAAATTTTGGGGGATCCTGCTCTAGCTAAGGTTGTGACATCCTGCCTCCTGGAGAATGGTGCCCTGGGGCCATCTCCCAAACTGCAGTCATTGGGGGCACCTGCCTGCTTCCTTTCCCTACAAGCTCTCTCACACATATGGTTCCCAGGGCGTGCAGGAAGGTCACCTGCAGATCAGATCTTTCTCCAGCCCTTCCCCACATGTGCCCAGGATTCCAGGAAACACTGCAGTGCCCATGACTCCTTGCCAGCCGTCATCAGGCTCAATTTAGCCAATGAAAGGCACTGCTGGGAGATTGGGAGGCGGGAGGAAGAAAGAGACCAGAGAGTTTCTTCGCTTTGCTCCATGCCCTGGGCTAGATTTTCAGCACTGGCCAAGTCTCCCCAGGCTCCAGCTCCCACTGGGTGAATCTGGGTTTTATTTTATTTTACTTTATTTTGAGATGGAGTGCTGCTCTGTCTCCCAGGCTGGAGTGCGGGTGGTGCGATCTTGGCTCACTGCAACCTCCACCTCCCAGATTCAAGTTACTCTGCCTTAGTCTCTTGAGTAGCTAGGATTATAGGCACCCACCACCACACCCAGCTAACTTTTGTATTTTTATTAGAGACAGGTTTCACCATGTTGGCCAGGCTGGTCTTGAACTCCTTATCTCAAGTGATCCACCCACCTAGGCCTCCCAAAGTGCTGGGATAACAAGCATGAGCCACCACACCTGGCCAAATCTGGGCTTTAGTAACATCATTTTCTTGCTCTGTCCCTCCAGCCAGGCATGTGCAAGAAACTAGGAAGAAAACTAAGAGAAGTACAGATCTCACCCTACTCATGTGGAGTCTGCAGTGTTCTAGGTAAATTTCATAATGTTTAACAAAAATGACAGTGGATATTCAACTCGAATGGTACCTGTGCTCATACAGTCATTTGGCATTAAAAGAAAAAAGTGTACATTTCCCCCCGCAAAGGGACTGGGAAGTCCATTGCCCTCCCTAGGTTATTCACAAAATCATGATGGATTTATGTTTCCCTGGTTTCTTCAGTATCTGCATTTCAGATGTCATGTCTCTCCCATCTCACATGTCTAAAGACCCAGGTTGTCCTCTTACCTTTGTTCTGCCCAAGATGAGAACGCAGGAACTCGCTCATCCTAGGGACATTCTACTCCAGTTGACATCCGTTGGATAACACATCCTTTGCTGCTTCTCTTTCCTGTATCACTTTCCCACTTCTCTCCTAGTGCTTTCTGGGATCATCTACATAAACCCTGAGAACTTGAAATCTCATCTCAGGATCTATTTCTGAGTGACATCAAACTGAACAAAATTCATCTCACACCTGGACAAGTGGAGAGGAGCATCTTTCCACTACAATCTCATACTGGAGGGGAAATTACAGTACAGAGAAAATGCTCTTGAAATTAATGCCTTTTTAATGTCCAATTTTCAAGACTCTTCCATTTCAATCTTTTGATATCCTCAAGATGTGCTGGATTACCCGTGGTTAGCACCTCACTTTGGAAAGGGGGAGAACTTGCCTTCTGTCATTTTCTGAGTCCTGAAAGAATCTGTACATAACATGTTGTCACAGATATGAAGAATAATATAACAAATGGCCATGCACCCAAGGTAGAGTTTGGAAATAAAACATTATGAATACTGCTGACGTCTCCTGGGTGCAGTTCTCCAATTTTCTTCTCCCTTGCTTTCCCTTGACATAACCACTGCCCTAAATTCCATTTTAATCATTCTCGGGGCTTCCTTCAATAAGGAGTTTTTTTGGCAAGAGAGCATGAAGACATTATCTACAATACTATCTGCGATAATTCATAAAGCAGAGGTTTCACATTTAGACTCACGGTTATCAGATCTAATGGGTACTAATGTTTCCAGTACATATAATCTGTTTCGTTACATTTTACATTCCTAGGTCTAACACATCATTTGCCAGTGGGAGCACTGAAAGCTTAAGACTTTAAAAGAAAGTTCCGTATCAAATCTGTCACTCTAGTGTGGAAGTCCAGCATCCACTTTTGTATTGCCTCCTTTCAAATAATTTGCTTTTCATAATTCGTGTTTACTTGAAATGTGACAAGGTGCTTGTTTCTGTCCACAGAAAGGTTTGCTTGAATACAAAGGAAATATATTTTCTATAATTATAGGATTTTGATCATGCTAATTTATGTGCATTATTTTCTAGTAAGACATTATTTGGCAGCACATTTGTTAGGGGAAAAGAACTAAAGGTATTTTAGAGGGGGTGGTCAGTGTTTACAGAAGTAACTGAAATGTGTGACGAAGTCAAAGGAAAGTACCAGGATAATTCACATTGCTTCATTCAGCAAACACATCAACTTATGCTCAGTGGTGGTTATTGGCATGTAATTTTAAAAACATAAATGTTTGGGGAGAAAGCACACACTTATTTTGTAATTACAGGCAGGTAAATTGGAAGCTCTGTGAAATACATGAGTTCATACTTTTTGGGTGTGTCTTGAGAATAAATGGGATGCATTGACTTCCATCCCTTCTTTCTAACTTACTCAGGAGGCAACGTGGTAAGACATCACGTGGGAACGTGTCTTATGCCGGAGAAAGTGACACCTGTCATTCTATGCAGGGACACTGAATATCTTTGAAGGGAAGTGAAAGCATCTTCAAAGTATCAAAGAAAAAAACATTTGCTTAAGCCTCAGAGAATGTAACAAACATTTCATTTAGAAAATATCTGACACTACAACTAATATTCCACCTTAGAAAATAGAACATTGCCTTTTAACATCTTGTTTAGAGAAACACTGAAAAGGAATTGAGATCTACAGAGTTTTGAGAGAAATTGTTTGAACGCTTCAATCACTACATCAAACAGTGTTTTATGTTCAGAAGCTAAGGTGTATACTCTGACCAATTAATCCTTTAGACCTGAAAAATACTATCCTTTGAAAAACACATAAAAACAATATCATCATTCAGCAGCCAATCTTTGAACTATCTGTCTAGGCTGCCGTGGCCAATTATATTTTATTTATTTTGAAATAGCATCCAAATAGAAGGCACAGCACCCTCTCTCATTAAAATGGAGCACACTAAATGTTTTGTTTCCTGAAGTGAAAGGTATCACATGGCTCAAGGGAAAGGCTGTGTGACTGAGATCAGCACTGTCTATAAAGTCTGAGGGTTATCTCAAGCTCCCTCCCTGGGCAAGTGCCCGGTGAGCATCTCCAAGCCATAGGACTGGGTGGCTCCACCTCCATCTGCCCCTTGAGTGTGGCATATTTGGGTAGGGTCTGCCGAACTGGGGGTAGGGGCATGGCCACTCTGCCTGTCCAGTGACCTCTCCATGTTGGCTGCCACTCACTGACCTGTGCAGGCAGAGGCGCACCTTTCTTCTCCAGCATTCTCTGCCTGATGGAGGGGTTGGTGGGGGAGGAGGGTTCCTTCTTCATCTTATCATGGGTAAAAAAGGTATTGCTCAAGAAAAGATGAGGCTGCTGGGGTTCTGGGCTTCTGTGCATGGACTCTCCTGTGCTTGTAGGTGGTTACACATCTGGAATTGCATTTGGACGAACAAATGCTGATCATGTCCAATTTCACTCCACTTTCCCAGTGCCAACGTCCCCATCATTTCCATGCAATTTTCATCCCAGCGTCAGTGACTTACTCATGGATCAGGCCATCAGAGGTGAGTGAAGGCTCAGATGATTCTATTTCTTGACCTGACAAGCTGTTTCTTTTCTTTTTTCAGTGGTGGAATGCTAATATAAGATTACAGAAACTGTCATGTATTTCAAATACTTACATCCTCTAAATTAATACTTTAAATATATAAATGTATGTGTATGTACTTGCACTGGCAACATTTAATTATACCACCTAACACACAGTGACTCATGGTGCACTGCAGATTCTGCTGTCAGGTCCTATGTGTGTGTTTTAAGGTTGGTTTATGGCCGCTGGCTGTCTTTTTTCCATCCTTCTGGGGACACAGTCTCCCTGGCAGACAATGCTGTGAGTCATCTTCAAGATTCTTCTTGAATGACAGATCCCACCCCAGGTGGCCCTCCTGGCATCTGCCCACAGTTCCTGCTCTGGGGGATAGACTGTTCTAATTCTTTCTGCCTTGGTGAGGAGCATAGCTTTGGAGTCAGAGAGGACTGGATTTCATTCTCACAGCTGTGCATACTAGCTGTGTGTGACCTCAGACAAATCAACTTTTCTCCTCTTCTCATTTGTAAAATAGGTGTAACAATAATCTAGGCTTCTGTGCATGAACTTTTCTGTGCTTGTGGGTATTCTATCCATCCCGGTATAGACTATCTAATTTATTCAGTCTAATAGTTATCAAAATACATGTACAGAGCCAGGTGCGGTGGCTCAAGCCTGTAATCCCTGCACTTTGGGAGGCTGAGGCAGGTGGATCACGAGGTCAAGAGATTGAAACCATCCTAGTCAATATGGTGAAACCCCGTCTCTACTAAAAATACAAAAAATTAGCTGGGCATGGTGGCACATGCCTGTAATCCCAGCTACTCAGGAGGCTGAAGCAGGAGAATTGCCTGAACCCAGGAGGTGGAGGCTGCGGTGAGCCAGATCACGCCATTGCACTCCAGCCTGGGTAAAAAAATAAAAAAAAAAAAACATGTGCAATAACTACACTGATTAAATAATAATAATAGGTGTTATACATCTATTTTAATAATTACTGGATGAATAAATACAATAATGCATATTAAACAATTAGCACAGTGCCTGGTATTTAATCGTTGCTCAATTATTATTATATTATTAAAAATTAGCACATTAATAATATTCAAATAATAGAAATTATTCTAAGTACGTATTATATGTATTTTACATTTATAATATATATTTGCAAGTGTGCATCTGTATATATAAACACATAATGTATTTATAAATTATATATATAAACATACAAATATCCTATGACTTTCTGAAGATCAAGAACTAACCTACCAAAATTCTTAGTAGAGTAGTATGCAGGAAGATAGAATTGGTAGAATATTTGTGTCAAGAACTTAGTTAATCTAAGAAAAGAATACGGATATTCTTTTTCCAAAGCGTCATCCTGCTTTAAAACTAAGTAGTTAGTTCAATACAATAAACATAATATCTATATTTTTTAGCATATTCTCACTTCAGATTAAGGGAAAGGTCCATTATAATCGCCTGAAGAATAAAAATAAATATCAGGCTTGGCATAGTGACTCAAGCCTGTAATCCTAGCACTTCGGGAGGCCAAGGCAGGTGGATCGTTTGAAGTCAGGAGTTTGAAACCAGCCTGGCCAACATGGCAAAACACTGTCTCTACTAAAAATACAAAAATTAGCCAGGCAAAATGGCTCATACCTGTAATCCCAGCTACTTGGGAGGGTGAGGCAGGAGAATCACTTGAACCCGGTAGGTGGAGGTTGCGGTGAGCGGAGATAATGCCACTGCCCTCCAGCCTGGGTGACAGACAGAGCAAGATTCCGTCTCAAAAACAAAATCACTTAAGAAACATAATGCCAGCAGGATTTTCTTTTTCTTTTTGGAGGGATCGAAGTAATTCGTCCAACTATAAATTTGGCAAATTTAATGTTACTCTCTATACATGACCTGTGTTTTAATATCTCAAAATGTGTAAAGCTAATGTAATGATTGCTGATTTGAACCCGGAACGAGTTCGCTGCTATACATCTCCAGTCTCACACACAAGCATGGCATTGGCTTTGTAATAAAAGTGTCCTTTATAGCAACCTCATGGCCTGTCATTCACTTGTGGGCCATCGCAGTCATCCTAACTGGGTAGCTTTTTCTTCAGAGTTCTGAGAATGAGACGGGAAAAAATAGGACAGATGATGGGCAGAGAGGTGTGTGTTTTCCTGTGAATTATCACAAATGAATGAGATAGGGTGCATTTGCCAATGCAAAGGGCTCTGATCTTTTGGAAGTCATGCCCCGGTTGATGACATAAATAAATGTTGCCGATTCTCGCCTCTATATGTTCACATACAATAGGATGTCAAAATATCTCCATTCTGACAATGTCCCAAGGCCAGTAACAAAGCCAAGGAGCAGTCCTCTCTTCCTGGCAGGATCCTCGGGAACACCTGGCCAGGACCTGCCTAGAGATGAGCAGGTTCTTAGTGTTACTGGAAAGGGGTCCAGATCCAGACCCCAAGAGAGGGTTCCTGGATCTCGCACAAGAAAGGATTCAGGACAAATTCACAGGGTAAGGTGAAAGCAAGTTTATTAAGAAACTAAAGGAATAAAAGGATGGCCACTCCATAGACACAGTGCCCATTTTTACGGTTATTTTTTGATGATTTCCAAACAAGAGGTGGATTATTCATGCCTCCCCTTTTTAGACTGCATAGGGTAACTTTCTGACATTGTCATGGAATTTGCAAACTGTCATGGTGCCAGGGAGAGCGTAGCAGGGAGGATGACCAGAGGTCACTCTTGTTGCCATCTCTGTTTTGGTGACTACCAGCCAGCTTCTTTAATGCTAGCTGTTTTATCAGCAAGGTCTCTATGGCCTGTGCCTTCAGTGAGAAATGGGGCTTGTAGTGAAAGTTGTTCAGGGTGTACAATGACTGACTACACAAGGGAGAGGATTGATGTAGAAATCCAGCCTGTCCTGCCCACCACCCCGTCCGTTGGTGGAAAGGAAGTCTTCAGCTTTGTACAACAGGTGCCACAGGCTGTGGCCACCCAGGGACGCAACTTCCTCTTTCAGTACAAAGGCCTAGCATGGCTTAGGGGTGCTTTTGTTGAGATAAAATAAACAACTTTACTCTTTCTTATTTAACCTCACTAGGTTCATTAAATTAACATGATCACACACACACACACACACACACACACACACACACACTTCTCATATGATTTATGATTTTATATGATTTTACCCATATCCTAAAGACATCCGTGGACCCTGTGTTATGAATCTCTGGATAATGTTTTCTCTTCATTCTTTTCTAAGTCAGAGGACAGAATTCACAATATGCTGAGGTCTATTCCTGACCTAGGGTTTCCTGGAAACAGTGATGATTTGGGGTCTGCTGAGAGCAGTGAGAAGTGATGACAGGTGGTAGAATGAATGTGGAAACACATAGACATCAAAGAGAAGCACTCAAGGCACTTGTTTATATGAGACCACTTCACGAGAGAAAAGGAAATCGAGGAAAGCAGACACAGAGACCACCGCTGGGTACGACACAGAGCACAGCAAAGTCACCAAGGTCCAGAGTTCTCAGCAATGGCTGTCAGCAACACCCACCCACACACATACACATAAACACACAGGCACATGCACAGGGACACACAGACACACACATGTTCACACAGAAGCGGACACAGGCACACCCAGAGGCACACACACAGTGCCCATGCACACACACAAGCAATGCACTTGTACACAGAGAGGCACACACGTGCACACACAGAGCACACGCACACAGAGGCACACATCTACATGCTCACATACTTGCTTTACTCTGCTTAAATTGCTTTTTGGTCCTATCCCCATTTACAAGGATGGAAAGGGGGTTTAATGCTTAAAAAGGCATGAGCTTTGGTCATATAATCGGAACCATGTGTATGCTATTTTCTAGTATCATCTGTCAAAAGCAAAAGTTTTGCTCTTTTAATAATTACAGAACCTGGGTCAGTGGTTTCTCTCTCTCTCTCTCTCTCTCTCTCTCTCTCTCTCTCTCTCTCTCTCTCTCTCTCTCTCTCCCCCCCCACCCCCGTCTCTTTCCCTTTCCCTCTCCCTCTCTCCATCTGTCTCTCTCTCTCCCTCTGATATGGTTTGGCTGTGTTCCCACCCCAAATCTCATCTTGAATTATAGCTCCCATAATTCCCATTTGTTGTGGGAGGACTTGGTGGGAAATCAGTGAAACATGGGGGTGATTTCCCTCACACTGTTCTCAGGATAGTTAGTGAAAACGTCTCACGAGATCTGATGGTTTTATAAAGGGATAACCCCTTTTGCATGCCTGTCTGATTCTCTCTTGCCACAGCCATGTCAGAAGTGTCTTTCTCCTTCCATCGCGATCATGAGGCCTCCCCAGCCACATGGAACTGTGAATTCACTAAACCTCTTTTACTTTATAAATTACCCAGTCTCAGGAACGTCTTTATCAGCAGCGTGAAAACAGACTAATACACCCTCTCTCTTTTCCATTCACCTTGTCGGAGGCTGTAGTGTAGAAAGACATTTCACTGGACTCACCCGTGCATTTCATCCTGCTCAGGAAGTCACAAATAAGACCGAGCGTGAGGCAGCCAACACCAAAAGGAAAACATTCCTTGCCTCCTGAAGGTAGGCTTTGTGGGTCAAAGAGGCAAACCTCCATACAGGGCCTGCAAGTAAACCCAGTGTGCTAAGAGACTTAAACCCATAGTTTGTGCTGGTGGGATTATTTTGGCCTGGACTCCACCCAACGTAGCATTGGGGTCACCATAGCATCCCTACAGTTTAGAGAAAGGTGTGTTTAGAATCTCCTTAGAGGTGCTGATGGCATTAAGGGTGTAAAGCATTCCAGAGCAACTTCACAAATTAAAACATATAAAACAAAATGAAAAGCGTCTAGGAACAGAAGCAACGGAGAGGAATTGGCGTCTTCCCAAAAGATTCTCTGTGGTGGAGGCACCCGTCGGCAAGGTGAATCCCAGACACGTTTTTAAGAACGAGAACAGTATTAACTGCATGGAAACCTCAAAAGAAAATTCAGTCTGGGGGACAGGAACATATCAAAGTTTAAATCTAAGAAAGACTTGTGTAAATCACAAGCTATAGGCAGTTATGGGATAAAGAGAGGCCCACTATCACAATTGTTTAAATATTGTGGAATTTATCGTAACATGCGCTGCTGCTACTAAAAACTAGAAGAATGAAGAGAAATGCTGGAAGGTTTTATATAGCAGTCTTAAAAATCCATCTAAAGAAACGAAAATTTTAGCCAAACATCCAGATGGTTGCTCCCAATTTACCATACCAGGGCAAGACTATCTGCAAATGCCCAGATGTTCGCATGTTGAAACACTGCCAGCTCCAGTTCCCTCTGCCGTCTGCGGATTACTCATCTCATGCTGCACCCAAGTCCCCAGAGTGGCAGCAATTCATCTTTATGTGTGAGATTTTCTGAGCTCAGTCCTCTGTTTTTTCTTCCTTAACCCCCATTTTTCAGGGAACAAGATAGCAACCACTGTAAATCTAAGATGAAACTTGTTTCTAAGAAAGTATAAAAGGCAGCCTTTAGGAGAATAGAAGTGAGGTTCTAGCTTTAGCAAAAGAGTAAAGTTGTTGGAGTGAAACAATGCGTGTCTTTAGAAAGTGCAAATAGAGGATTATAATTTAAAAAGATGGCTGGCTTGCCATCCACGAGGGTGAATTCACCATATTTAGAGTACCATGTTCCCTTATTGTTCTCTCTTTCGTTAGGCCTCCAATTCCGAGCCTGGCCATTTTAGCCTTGGTGACCCACACATACACCTATGGATAGTCCCCAGGAGCCAGAAAGTCTGAAGTAACCAGGTGGCCACAGAAAGAAGTGAAACAACTTGTTCCTGCCTCAACTTATTGCTCTGCAACCTGTCACCATTATTTCTGTTCAACCTTATGAAGACTTCCCCCCAGGCATTGGGTTTCTGAAGACCCCTGCCTCTGTAACCACGTAATCGACTGCACCCTCCCGTCTGACTGCAGCCCATACTCCCCACCTTTGTGATCATACCTGTTTGTAATAGATGACCCCTACCTTGTGATCACCCATCCCGTGACGCCCTCCCCCACCCCAGATAGATTACTGCATTTAGCTGACCACGTGCCCCAACCTACAGAACCAATCCCCTCTCCTATCCCCTTTGCCTAACTCCTTTCTTGGACTTGGTCCGCTTGCACCCAAGAGGGAAATAAACGGCCTTGTTGCCCACACAAAGACTGCACGGTTGGTCTCTTTATGTGAGCGACACACATGACATCTTTCTCTTTTCTTCTCTTTCCTTTAGACCAAACACTGCGAAGGAGAGGAAAGAAGGAGGGGAAGAAACTTTCCCTTTAATGTTTCTTTTCAACGTGCCTAACACATGTTGAGCTTATTAGTGTAAAACTTGTAAAACATACCAAAAACCCATCATTTGGCAGATGTGTCATTTTCCACTAGGTGAGTGAGAGAGTCTTTTTTTTTTTTTTTTTTTTTTTTGAGACGGAATTTCGCTCTTGTTACCCAGGCTGGAGTGCAATGGCACGATCTCGGCTCACCACAACCTCCGCCCCCTGGGTTCAGGCAATTCTCCTGCCTCAGCCTCCTGAGCAGCTGGGATTACAGGCACGCTCCACCGTGCCCTTTTGTATTTTTAGTAGAGACGGGGTTTCATCATGTTGACCAGGATGGTCTCGATCTGTTGACCTCGTGATCCACCCACCTCGGCCTCCCAAAGTGCTGGATTACAGGCTTGAGCCACCGCGCCTGGCCGAGAGTTTTTAACATAGTTCCTAAGCTAGTACTGCAAAGAGGATTGAGGTCTACAGAAATCACTGGAATTGGAGAGGTAAAAGGATCCCCTGATTAGGAATTAGAGACTATGCAAAGAGAAGAAAATATTAAAGAAGAGATGAAGACCTAGGGATATAATCAAAATATATTAAGATATAGAAATCATTTTAAAAACAAAATAGCTTAAAGGAGCAGAAAATGGTTCCCTCTGAGTAGAGAAATGTGAGCGTGATGGTTGTTTCTATGTGTCAACTTGGTTGGGCCATGAGATGCCCAGATAACGGGTTGATTCGGTCTGGATCTGTGTCTCCACCCAAATCTCATGTTAAATTACTAACCCCAATGTGGGAGGCAGGACTTGGTGGGAGGTGATTGGATCATAGGGATGGACTTTTCGTGAACGGTTTAGCACCATCCCCCATTGGTACTGTGTACTGAGTGTCTTCTCACAAGATTTGGTGGTTTAAAAGTGTGTGGCACCTCCCCAGTCTCGCTCTTCCCCCTGAGCTTGTCATGTACAATGTGCTGCTTCCCCTTGGCCTTGCGCCATGATTGAAAGTTTCTGGAGGTCTCCCCAGAAGCCACCATGCTTTCTGTATGGCCTGTGGGACTGCGAGCCAATCAAACCACTTTCCTTTATAAATAACCCAGTCTCAGGTATTTCATAAAGCAGTGAGAGAATGGACGAATGCATTGGTTAAGCATTTTTCTTCATGTGTCTGAGAGGGTGTTTCTAGAAGAAACAAGAATGTGAATTGGTAAACTAAGTAGACGTCCTCCTCATGGTAGGTGGAAATGGTCCAGTCCATGGGAGGCATACACTGGAAAAAAGGCAGAGGAAAATTGAATTAACTGTGCCTGATGCTTAAGGTGGGGCATTAATCTTCTGCCCTTCTATGCCCCTGGTCCCAGACCTCCAGACTCAGACTCCAATCTATTCAAAAGGCTTCAGGCTCTCAGGGATTCAAACTATACCCCCAGCTTTCTTGAGTCCCCAGCTTGCAGAGGGCAGATTGTATACACACACACACACACACACACACACACACACACACCCTACTGGTTCTGCTTCTCTAGAGAACCATGACTAATACCACGGGAAATTGTTGCTATAACAAGGCTTATTAGGTTATTTGAATCTGTATGTTTATAATTGCTCAACTTTGATGTTTTGAAAGCAAATATCCATGCCATTATTTTTCTCTTTTGGGTTTTCTTTTTACAAGTTTGTATTTTCATATTAAAATGGTGAGAGTTCCTCATGACATGTTAAAACATTCGATATGCCTTTCAAGTGGTCTGGCTTATAGTTCAAATAATCTGTTATCCATGAGTTTACCCCCTATTCTATACATTTACAGAAACGTAAAACATGGTGCCTCTTCTCAAGTAACTCATAGATTTGCTGGACAGAGAAATCAAATAAACATAACAAAGTAACAACATATTTTAATCATTTTAAAATTCATGTTTTGTTACACCTTAAGATCATAGAAATTGAAAATCATCTTATGCTTGAAAGTTATCTGAATGAGAATTGACAGTATTAATTCTTTATAGTTCATAAAAATAATATTGTAATTTATAGTTGGTGTTTTAGATTAAATGAAGTATATTAAATATTAAAATTCAATGGTTAATTTTAATAGATAAACTATTTCACACTCAAAGTGCAGGAAATAGAAGGAAGAGGATGGGGAGCCCCTGGAAACCTTCCTGGAAGAGGGGATTCTTAAGGTTGAATGCAGAGTGATGTTTATTCCTAAGTCCTCCTCGGATGTGTGCTGCAGTGGCCATTCTTCATACTGCAGGTCATCTCTCTTAGTTTGGATGCTGCTTTTTTCTTTTCTTTTTTTTTTTTCTTTGAGACAGAGTTTCACTCTTTCACCCAGGCTAGAGTTCAGTGGCACAATCTCAGCTCATCCACCCCATGGGTTCAAGCCATTCTCCTGCCTCAGCCTGCCGAGTAGTTGGGATTACAGGCATGTGCCAGCACACTGGCTAATTATTGTATTTTTAGTAGAGTTGGGGTTTCCCCACGTTGGCCAGGCTGGTCTCGAACTCCTGACCTCAGGTGATCTGCCCACCTCGGCCTCACAAAGTGCTAGGATTACAGGCATGAGCCACCACACTCAGCCTGGATTATTCTTACCTAGATTATCTGTCCTGAAGCTCTGCCCCTTCTTGGCTATCCAGCCAAATTTTCTTGGAACAGGTAAATTGTAATCTGCAATTTGTATAAATCATATAAATTGTGTTTTCTTGGTAAAATGCGATTTATTTGTTAAAGAGACAAATAAATTTATTTCCTCTATGACCTACTTCTAGCCTCCTCAGCTTCTGCCCCCACCAAAATAGTTGGTGTCTTTTGACCCAGGCATGCTGTCCTCTTGGGCAGGACTTCCTTCTAAGCATCCCCAGGTGGGTATTTTCATATCTATAGTGGGGTCCAGAATGGGTTCCAAGAGTCACACAACTTTAGCCTACAACAGAGGCACACGTTCTCTTTCCTGCTCCCCCAGGGTGCAGCCCTCTGTTCAGCCATCCCTTGCTCTTTCTAGCCTTCTCAGTGTCAGCCGGCCACCTGTCCTCTGTGCCTGCCTCACTGCATGGGACACGTGACCGGCCTGCAAGTGCTGTTGGACCTAGCTGCTCTCACTGCCCTGGGCTTAGGGGCTGGCTCCCCGTGCTTCCTGCTGGAGGTGAGCTGAAACCTGAAGCCCAGCTCTGTCCAAATATGCCCTCCTTTCCAGTCCTCCATTGCCCCACCCTGACTTATCTTCAGCAAGGCTGAGTCCCCTCACTGGTGATCGTTAATTGCTTTTGAAATGTCCGTGGGGCCTGTCTCACAGCTCAGGGATGAGGAATCTGTTTGCTATTACTTCTTGGTACCGTACGTTTAGCTCCCAGTGTATCATTTCTTTGCCAATTATTGACAGAAAGTTTCTGTTTACTAGTCTGCCTCTTGCAGCAGACCGGAAATCTTTGAAGTTTGAGATAATATTATGTTCAAGGCTCTGTCACTAGATCCCGACAAAGTGACAATTGCAAGGCAGGTTCTCAGTAAACATGTCTGTATTTGATGCATGAGGGCTTTCAAAGGAAAGAAATAACAAAAGCATAATCAGAAAAGGCCAGAAATGGAAGTGTTGTGAAGGTCACCAGATAGAGTTGCATAGGGTGTGCACTGCTCAAATAAGGAGGAACCATTCACATACATGATCGTATAAAAGATGCTTCTGAAGCAGGGTCATTGTCTGGGGCCAAGGAAATCGAAGATGTGAACACAGGAGAAGAGAATTTAAGGGCAGAGGTTCAGTAGGCGAGAGAAGGGAGAAAAGAAACTCTTTCTCCTGCAAAGAGAGAGGGGCTCCTGACTGGGTCTTCTGGTTCCATGGAGAAATGCATAGAGTTTTATAGATGAGCTTGAGGAGATGGGCTCTGATTAACACAGAGCACTAGAAATTGCACTAGGTGGGGGAAGACGCTGGCCATCCCACCCTTCTCCTTTATCGTGCAGATGGGCTCTCTACCTAGCCTGTGCCATGTTGCCTGCTAGTTACGACATACTTGGTGACAAAGAAAAGGAAAGAGGGAAACTCTGTGTTGAATATACCTGGCTTCCAGGTATCCCTTTTCTGTTGGTACAACTGCCGGCATTTTCCTATGCAAGTTTCGAGCTTATTTATGTCTATAGCTCATAGTACAGGCTTCTCTTTGTCAGAAAAGAAATAATGTGGGGGATGCTTTTTGTTAAAGAGAAGCCTTACCGAGGACTCTCTTCCGCTCACTAACTGCCTAAGTAATTTCTTTTTCTCTCCTGTATCACTTCTTAGTTTCGGTCAGGGTACAACGTGAACAAGCCTTTGTGGCAGCCCTTCATGGGTCATGTCGCTTCAGAGTAAAGTAATTATCACCCTATTCTGTTCCCCTGCTCAGATGGAATTTTCACAGAATTAGGTCCAGATTCATCAGAACACAGTTGACTCAAAGGGGAAAAAGTGAAATTACAAAATCACTGCACACAGCAATCTGGTACAATCCCATTACCTAACTTTACTTGACAATTTCAATTTCGAATAAACTTCAAAATGACTTCAAGCAATACAATATAAATGTTTAATACCAATAAAGCAAATTAACAATGCAAAACTAAAATATCAGTGCTAAAACTCAAAACTATCTTACAGTTGAGACATTAAAAATCATTCATAGTGGAAACTGTTTTGATAAAACATTCTAGTCCACACAGCCCTTTAAAATAGCTTATTCCGAGGCATTATGAAATGTAAAGATAGTCAAAGCAGGTAGCATCATTTCCTGCCTCACTGCAAGACAGCTGCAGGCAAGCCATGAGAAAGAATGTCTATGCAAAGGGTTTGTTTTGATGTTTTCCATGCTGTTTTTCAAGTCATAAATGGTTGTAATTGTTGCAAAGGAAGTGGCTAGTCGGAAGCCTTTATGAACCTGTCTGAAAGCTCCAGTTCCTTGCAGATGTGGCTTCAGAGCTCTCTGGGGGATGGGAGCCCTGGGCAGACCTCCAGGCTTTGCTCGCATGGGGACAATTAAGAAGCACAAGGGAACTGGATATAGAGGAAAAGAAATGAAAAGCTGCCTCAGAAAATTGGAGACCCACATGTTGACTGAAAGTGTCTGTGTGGGGGGGAGGGGGGCAGGGAGCCCTGCACAACACTCTCCTCCAGCAGGCATTCAGTACACCCTAGCACAGGTAGGACAATCAAAAAGTTATACTCAGAAATTGCAGGGATGGTACAATATAACAAAGTAAAATTCAGCTACTTAAAGAATAGAAATACAAAGTCAAACGTCCAAACTACTGATGGGAAGAGGGAGGAACAAAAAAAGAATAAACATTAATTAACCCTAAAGCAGGCAGAAAATAAGAGACAGAATAAATAAGCAAAGAAAAGCATGGTAACAAAGGCTTATCGCCTTAACCAGTAGCAGCGGGTCTTCCAAGGAAGGAAACGCTTTGCTTCAGAAGGTACCTGGATAAGCATTTGGACTGAATGTCTTGCCAGTATGAATATAAGCGAAGAGCAAATGAGCAAACAGTCAAAACAAAAGCCATGTCTTGGCTGCTCTTCCTGAGAATATGAGGAGATTGGCACTACTGCTAAGATTTAAAGGAAGAATAGAGCATGCAATGGGCAGAGAAGGGACAGCTTGCACGGTAATTTTTTAAAAATTAATTAATTTTTTTGTACATGAGTAAGTTCTTTAGCGGTGGGTTCGGAGACTTCGGTGCACCCGTCACCCAAGCAGTGTACACTGTACCCAATGTGTGTCTTTTATCTCTCACCCCTTCCACCCTTTCCCCCAAGTTTGCAAAGTCCACTGTCTCATTCTTACACCTTTGCATCTTCATAGCTTAGCTCCCATCTATGAGAACATATGATGCTTCGTTTTTCATTCCTGAGTTACTTTGCTTAGAATAATGATCATCAATTTCATCCAAGTTGCTGCAAATGTCATTATTTCATTCCTTTTTATGGCTGAGTAGTATTCTATTGTGTGTGTGGGGGGGGTGGGGGTGTGCCTGTGTGTGTGTGATGGACATTTGTGCTGGTTCCATATTTTTGGCAAATGCCAAAATATCACTGATTAATGGGAATTTGGTTCCATATTTTTGGCAATTGCAAAGCGTGCTGCTATAAACATGAATGTCCAAATATACTTTTTGTGTAATGACACCTTTTCCTCTGGGTAGATACGCAGTAGTGGGACTGCTGGATGAAATGGTAGATGTACTTTTAGTTTTTTAAGGAGTCTCCACACTGTCTTCCATAGTGATTACACTAGTTTACATTCCCGCCAGAAGGGCAAAAGTGTTCCCTTTTCACTGCATCCACACTGAAATCTATTTTTGCTGTTGTCGATCATGGCCATTCTTACAGGAGTGAGGTGGTATCGCATTGTGGTTTTGATTTGCATTTCCCTGATATTGGTGATGTTGAGCATGTTTTCAAGTTTGTTGCCTATTTGTGTATCTTCTTTTGAGAATTGTCTCTTCATGTCCTTACCCCAATTTTTAATGGGATTGTTTGTTTTTTTCTTGCTAATTTGTTTGAGTTCCATTTAGTTTCTGGATATTAATTCGTTGTCAGAAGCATAGATTGTGAAGATTTTCTCCCACTCTGTGGGTTGTCTGTTTGCTCTGCTAATTATTTCTTTTGCTGTGCAGAAGCTTTTTAGTTTCATTAAGTTCCATCTATTTATCTCTGTTTTTGCTGCATTTGCTTTTTGGTTCTTGATCATAAAACCTTTGCATATGCCTAGAAGGTTTTTCCAATGTTTTCTTCTAGAATTTTTATGGTTTCAGGTCTTAGATTTCAGTCTTTGATCCATCGTGAGTGGACATTTGTAGGAGGTGAAAGATGAGGAGCCGGTTTCATTCTTCTACGTGTGGCTTGCCAATTATCCCAGCACCATTTGTTGAATAGGGTGTCCTTTCCCCACTCTGTGTTTTTGTTTGCTTTGTTGAAGATCAGTTGGCTGCAAGTATGTGACTTTATTTCAGGGTTCTCTATTCTCTTCCATTGGCTTATTTTTACACCAGTACCATGCTGTTTCAGTGACTATGGCCTTCTAGTAGTATAGTTTGAAGTCGAGTAAGGTGAGGCCTCCCGATGTTCTTTTCTCTTTACAGTTCCATATGAATTTTGGGATTGTTTTTTCTAGTTCTGAAAAGGACGATGGTGATATTTTGATGAGAATTCATTGAATTTGTAGATTGCTGTGGCAGTACAGTCATTTTCACAATATTGATTCTGCCCTTCCCTGAACATGGGGTGTGTTTCCATTTGTTTGTGTCGTCTATGATTTCTTTCAGCGGTGTTTTACGGTTTTCCTTGTAGAGGTCTTTCACCTTCTTGGTTAGGTATATTCCTCTTTTTTATTTTTCTTTCTTTTTTTTTTTTGCTAATGTAAAAGTTGAGTTCTTGATTTGATTCTCAGCTCGATTACTGTTGGTGTATAGAAATATTACTGATTTATGTACATTAATTTTGTATCCTGAAACTTTACTTAATTCATTTACCAGTTCTAGAAACTTTTTGGATGAGTCGTTAGGGTTTTCTAGGTATACAATCATGTCATCAGCAAACAGTGACAGTTTGACTTCCTCTTTAGGAATTTGGGTGCCTTTTATTTTGTTCTCTTGTCTGATTGCTCTGGCTAGGACTTCCAGAACTATGTTGACTAGAAGTGGTGAGAGTGGGAATCCTTGTCTTGCTCCAGTTCTCAAGGGGAATGCTTTTCAGCTTCTTCCCACTCATTGTCATGTTGGCTGTGGGTTTGTCATAGATAGATTTTATTACCTTAAGGTGTGTCTCTTCTCTGCCAATTTTGGTGAGGGTTTGAATCCTAAAGAGATGCTGGATTCTGTCAGGTGCTTTTTCTGTGTCTATTGAGATAATCATGTGATTTTTGTTTTAATTCTGTTTATATGGTGTATCACATTTATGTTAAACCATCTCTGCAACCCCAATATAAAACCCACTTAATCATGGTGGACTGTCCTTTTGATGTGCTATTAGATTCAGTTAGCCAGTATTTTGTTGAGGATTTTAGGATCTATGTTCATGAGGGATATTGGTCTGCAGTATTTTTGTTACGTTCTTTCCTTGTTTTGGTATTACTGTAACACTGGCTTCATAGGATGATTTAGGGAGGATTCCCTCTTTCTCTATCATTTGGAATAGAGTCAACTGGATTGGTGCCAATTCTTCTATGAATATCTGATAGAATTCAGCTGTGAATCTGTCTGTTCCTGGACTTTTTTTGGTTGGTAACTTTTTAATTACCATTTCAATCTTGCTGCTTGTTATTGATTGTTCAGAGTTTCTATTTCTTCCCAGTTTAATTTAGGAGGGTTGCATATTTCCAGGAATTCATTCATCTCCTCTAGGTTTTCTAGTTTATTGCATGGCATTTTTTGTGCCTTAGGAAAGCCATCTTTTTCTGCAAACTGAGGCAAATCCACACCAGGACATTAGGAAGCAGAACATGGTACAGATTTCAGCTTCTACTGGGCCTCTCCACCAAGCCCCCTTTTGCCGTGCACATTCTTGCTTAGTAGCTCTACCAAAAACAGGAGTCTCATAGAGAATTGGAGGCAGGGTGGTCTGAGAACATTCCCTAAGGCCAAGAGACTAACGGATGTTTTAAATGCAAACTGATTAACAGGGATGCCTCACCCTCACAAAATCATGGGCAAAGCCTACCTCTACCACCAAATGTGACTGCAATTATTTTAATTAATAAGGAGAACTCTTTTTTAACTCATAAGTCTATATTGGGTTTTGTGTCTTATTCTTTTCTTTTTTTTTTTTTTTTTTGAGACGGAGTTTCGCTCTCCTTACCCAGGCTGGAGTGCAATGGTGCGATCTCGGCTCACTGCAACCTCCGCCTCCTGGGTTCAGGCAATTCTCCTGCCTCAGCCTCCTGAGTAGCTGGGATTACAGGCACGCACCACCATGCCCAGCTAATTTGTTGTATTTTTAGTAGAGACAGGGTTTCACCATGTTGACCAGGATGGTCTCGATCTGTTGACCTTGTGATCCACCCGCCTCGGCCTCCCAAAGTGCTGGGATTACAGGCTTGAGCCACCGAACCTGGCCGGGTTTTGTGTCTTATTCTAAAGAAAGAAATTTCACTGATCTATTCCATAACGTTAAGACCCCATATCATTTATCATGACCGTCCTGATTCTTAGATCACTACCTGACACACAGTAAACAAAAAGGAAATAAAACATTATGAATACTGCTGACGTCTCCTGGGTGCAGTTCTCCAATTTTCTTCTCCCTTGCTTTCCCTTGACATAACCACTGCCCTAAATTCCGTTTTAATCATTCTCAGGGCTTCCTTCAATAAGGAGTTTCTCTGGCAAGAGAGCATGAAGACATTGTCTACAATACCATCTGCGATAATTCATAAAGCAGAGGTTTCAGATTTAGAAGAAATAAAATAACAAGTGAAAGAAAGTCAAACTGAGGCTTTAGAGGAAGGACAACTGAGAAAGAAGGAGGGTATAAGTACAGCAACAGTTTGACAATATTCACTAAAAATCTCCTTCTTATCCAAATAATGCTACTCATGGAATAAAACACATTTTCTGGAAGCATCACTTGTCCGTTCCACAGCTAATCACCAAACAAACAATCACCTGAAAAAATCTAACTATTATGAAGAAAAGTATTTTAGTCGGAGTTCAAGATGTAAGCTACACGGACTTTCATAAAACAGCTTGTTCCCAGAAAATACTCGCAGGAAAATATTTTCTGAAATAACTAACAATGAATTAAATATAATGCTTCAAGAGAAGCTTGGAATCCTCAGGTGACATCAGGTTGAAAAATATGATGATCTCACACAGATGACCCACTCAGAACATACTGACCCATAATGTTTTTTTTTCCTTCTGACCAGAGGGAAAAACAGAATTAAGTGATCTGCATCTACATTGAGACAAAACTTCTTTTAGGATAAACCTGACACATTTAGATATTCCTTGTTTTTGAATCAGCTAATATTCAGGAATACAAATAGGGAAAAACAGGTGAATGAAAGCCCTGGTTTTCAAATTTGAGAAATATGTGGACCACTTTTAAAGGTTAAACAATTTTGAAACCCTAAGACTATTTCTTCTTACTGTCAGTGTGGAAGACACTCAACTAATAGTTAAAGGCTCTGTTAAAAGTAGCCGTCTTATCAGGAGGGTGCATCCTTCTTCCTTTCAGCTGCCAAGAATGTGAATGTGACTCTACAAGGAGCTCCAGCCTCATGAGAGGGCATTCACAGGACCTGAAGACAAGATTCTATTCCAGGAGGGCAGAGGAGTGTAGTCAGGGTGATGAACACAGGCTGCGAAATAAAAAGACTCCATTATTAGTGTCTTAACAGTCTGAAGGAGGTCAGGTAGGTCTTTTTTTTTTTTTTGAGATGAAGTTTGGCTGTTGTTACCCAGGCTAGAGTGCAATGGCATCGTCTCAGTTCATGCAACCTCCACCTCCGGGTTTCAAGCAATTCTCCTGCCTCAACCTCTGAAGTAGCTGGGATTACAGGCCCTTGCCACCACACCCAGATAATTTTTGTATTTTTGGTCAAGATGGGGTTTCACCGTGTTGGCCAGGCTGGTCTTGACCTCCTGACATCAGGTGATCCACCCTCCTCAGCCTTCCTTCCAAAGTAGTGGGATTACAGGCATGAGACACCGTGCTCTTTTTGACAGCTCTGCTCCAAAGGGTGATTCAGGTCTCCAGGCTTTCTGCGAAGCTTCCAGATATAATACAGGTTCTTCAAGGTCTCTTTAAAAAAGAGGAAAAAGAAAATAGGCCAATCATTATGACCTCACAGGAATGTTAAAGCCAGGCCTAGAGGTAACATAAACTATTTCTGCTTATATTTAATTGTACAGAGCCAGTCACAAGGAACGAATTCATGAACAAGGCTGGGAAATGCAGTCCAGGAAGAGGAAAGGGGATTAGTGAGCACCAAACTCATCTCTGTTTCCAGCAAAAGATAGAGGAGGCCCTGGACTGCCAGCCTGAAGAATTTTCCATGAGAGAGAACAATACTTCCACCTTGAGATATATCTCTGTTAGTCAGAAGCCTAATATGCACAGCTAAGCTGTTAAGTGGTATGGATATGAACAAGAAGGCTACTACTTGGAGAACTGTCCCCAGCAGCAGGAAGTACATTGGTGTTGGCTCCTTCCCACTGGGAGGGGACCAACTTCCTGCTGCATGGCCTGCTGGGAAACAAGATGGTGGTAGACAACATGCCCTAGGGCATCATGGGGATTTGAAAAGTTGCATGATGACTGCCCTGGATAGGTCTGGAGTCTACAACCAATTACCATAGGCTGGGTGGCTTAAATAACAAGCATTTATTTCTCACAGTTCTGACTCCCCTCAACAAAAACAGAATATGCATTCTTCTCATCTCACATGGCACATACTCTAAAATTGACCACATGCTCAGCCCTAAAGCAATTCTCAACATATTTAAAAGAATTGAAATTATACTAATCATACTATCAGACTACAGTGTGATAAAAATAGGAATCAGTACCAAGAAGATCATTCAAAACCATAAAATTAAATGGAAACTGAACAATCAGCTCCAGAATGGCTTTTGGGTAAATAATGAAACTAAGGCAGAAATCAACAAATTCTGAGATTAGGATGAACATGGCTGGGCTTTGGTGAGGACATCCTAAGAGGTTGCGGATTTCTTTTTTGTTGTTGTATCCTCGCATGGTAGAAAGACAGTGAGCCAACCCTCTCGCTTTTTCCTATAAGGCCACTAGTCCCATTCATGAAGGCTCCACACTCATGACCTAATCTCTTCCCCAAAATTCAATTTACTAGTACCATCTCGATGGGGGTCCAAGATATCAATTTTGGAGGGGCATAAATATTCACACTACTGCAGTGACAGAAAAAGTACAGTGCTACGGTGCATGGGCCATGAAGGATTGAACTATTTCATGGTAATGCTGAGCGGTAATTATGATTAGGAATTATGGGAGAAAAGGTGATTTATCAATGCTCTCTCCAAAACATTCATACAAGCCTAGTCTTTTCCCAGCTACCTTATTGTAGTTACTCTATAACTTGGAGCCACTATAAAGAAGAAATAAAATAGCATAATCTAATCTATTCCAATGGTTTTCAATCCTACAGTATTACAAAGCCTAATCAACAGAAAAAAAAAAAAAAAACTTAGAAAACAAAACAAAATTACAAAGAAAGCAGGAGAGAAAAATCCCCTATAATGTCATCATTAAGAGATCATGTCTGTGAAAACCTTGGTGTGGGTTCATCAGAGCATAGGAATGTTGGTGTATATGTTTATAGGAAGACAAAGTGACTAAACAAATCAACTTGTAGGCTGGACGCGGTGGCTCACGCCTCTAATCCCAGCACTTTGGGAAGCCGAGGCGCCTGGCTCACGCCTGCAATCCCAGCACTTGGGGAGGCCGAGGCGGGTGGATCACGAGGTCAAGAGATCGAGACCTTCCTGGTCAACATGGTGAAACCCCGTCTCTACTAAAAATACAAAAAATTAGCTGGGCATGGTGGCGCGTGCCTGTAATCCCAGCTACTCGGGAGGCTGAGGCAGGAGAATTGCCTGAACCCAGGAGGCGGAGGTTGCGGTGAGCCGAGATCGCGCCATTGCGCTCCAACCTGGGTAACAAGAGCGAAACTCCATCTCAAAAAAAAAAAAAATCAACTTGTAGCTCTCTTGCAATATTTCACAGTCAAACTATTTCCCAAAAAGTGTGCTTTGAGTGATGATTTTGTATAAACTATACCTTACTTCCTTAATTTCTTAATTTAATTCTTATAAAATCGGCTTTTTTACTTTTAATCATTTCTGTTATTTTTCATTTTTGTTGCTGTTGTTGCTTTTATATTTCAATGAAGAAAATTATGACTCTCCTGCTCATCTTGATGAGGTTGTGAATAATTTTGGGAGGAGACGTGAAATTGTTTATAAATATTTAAAACATTAGTGACAAGGTAATACATGCATCATTACCTCATCCTTGATGTTTTAAGAATTTATAAACCTGAAGGTTATAAAATTAATTTTTTTCAGCTGCAAGTTAATTCTGGAGTTATTATTAGA
Source organism: Callithrix jacchus (assembly GCF_049354715.1). Lineage (NCBI taxonomy): Eukaryota > Metazoa > Chordata > Mammalia > Primates > Cebidae > Callithrix > Callithrix jacchus. Next base: position 129,594,754 of record NC_133510.1, on the reverse strand, counting down.
AATAATAATTCTGGATTACTAGAAATAAATAATTTATTTCTAATAATTGAAGGTATTATTAGAATTACTCTGGAATTATTAAAATAAAAGGTCTAATGTTAATATTCTAGGTAAAGAAATAATGTCTATGAAAATGTATTAAAATCTTGGGAAGGTAAAATCTAGTATAAGTGCTTGTGATCTAACCATGACCTCTCTTTCACCAAGTCTAAAGGTCAAGTTTAATAGCCTCGATAGCCTCAATGAATTCCTTATAATTTACAAACTCCTATTTAGTTATAAAGTCCTTTCCAAGAATGAAGGATTTGTGTGAAATCACATCATCAGAACAATAGTTATTTTCCACATTCCCAGAAGTGTAGTATGAGAGCCTACGTCTGCTGGTAGTTGTTATGTCCATGCATTTTGCCAAATTGCTTTCCTCTGGTGCTGAGCCAAATCCCTTGTGAAAAAGGAGAATGAGGCATATGGGCATCAGTGAGACCTCCATTACCTTGTGTCTCAAATGCTTAAGCCCTTCCAATAGCATGATAGTGCCGAAGAACATATTGAAGGCAATTTAACAATCGAAAAGCTACTCCTCAAGTATCCAAGAGGTAGTTTTAAAACGAAAGAAGACATACATGAGGCCAACAATCATATGAAAAAATGCTCATCGTCACTGGTCATCAGAGAGATGCAAATCAAAACCACATTGAGATACCATCTCACGCCAGTTAGAATGGCGATCATTAAAAAATCTGGAGACAACAGATGCTGGAGAGGATGTGGAGAAAAAGGAACACTTTTACACTGTTGGTGGGAGTGTAAATTAGTCCAACCATTGTGGAAGACAGTGTGGCGATTCCTCAAGGCCTTAGAAATAGAAATTCCATTTGACCCAGCAATCCCATTACTGGGTATATATCCAAAAGACTATAAATCGTTCTACTATAAGGACACATGTACACGAATGTTCATTGCAGCACTGTTTACAATAGCAAAGACCTGGAATCAACCCAAATGCCCATTGATAATAGACTGGATTGGAAAAATGTGGCACATATACACCATGGAATATTATGCAGCAATCAGAAATGATGAGTTCGTGTCGTTTGTAGGGACATGGATGAATCTGGAGAACATCATCCTCAGCAAACTGACACAAGAACAGAAAATGAAACACCGCATATTCTCACTCATAGGTGGGTGATGAAAAATGAGAACACATGGACACAGAGAGGGGAGTACTAAACACTGGGGTCTATTGGGGGGAAAAGGGGAGGACCAGTGGGAGGGGGAGGTGGGGAGGAATAGCCTGGGGAGAAACGCCAAATGTGGGTGAAGGGGTGAAAGCAAACAGAACACACTGCCATGTGTGTACCTATGCAACTGTATTGCATGCTCTGCACATGTACCCCAAAACCTAACATGCAATAAAAAAATAAGAAAAAAAAAACCGACGTGCACTGGAAATGACTAGGAATAAACACTCGATGCTGAGACTTAGCCACCCTTAGGAAAGATGAGCATTCATGTCATTATCCAAAGATGCACCCACACCACCACACAGTCACTCAGCGTGGATGCTTGCTTGGTTCCTACAGTTCAGGAATCCCCATGAATGACCGTGGATCAGATATGTGTGAGGCATCATCCATCATCACACAAGAAGAGTGAAGTGAAAGCTTGCAAGTACGCCGGGAGGAAACATCCAACCAGGAGAAATAAGCCCTCTTTGGGGATGGATTCCTCATTCACCTGCTCTCTGAAGAGGTCAAGTTCATACCTGATTTCAGAGACACACAGAACACAGAAGCACTGGACAAGATGAGATTTCTCAACAGAAGAAATCAAGATGAACCTTCCAAGGCTCATAGTCCACCCTAGTGATCCCTCCTTGTTCTGTGGGGAGGGACCATTCAGAAAAGCAGTATCTCAGCAGGTGTGCACGGAGTTCTCTTTGTGGTTAATAAGGAAGCGGAATGTCAAGGAGTGGAGATGTGTTCATTGCATAATGACTCCAGCTGTACCCTTGGCCTGTGGGATTAGGACTCAGGAGCTACAATCCCTCAACCCCTACTGTTCTCTGTTTTGTTTGAAAATATTTGATTGTTGTTCTTTCTTCCATTCATTAATATCACCTTCATTGAGGTAAAATTCGCACATGATACAATTCACCATTTCAAAGCGCACAGTGCAATAGTTATCAGAACATTCACAGAGTTGTGCAGCCATCACCACTAATTCCAGAACCACTTACCACCCCTGTGCTTATGAATAGTCACTCTCCATTCCTTACAACCCCTCTTTCCTGGTAACCACTAATCTCCTTTCTGTTCTCCACAGATTTGCCTATTTCAGACATTTCACATTTCCAGGAACTATGTAATACCTGGCCTTTGGTGTACGGCTTCTTTCTTGTAGAACAACATTTTTGAGGTTCATTTTCAAAACCCAAAAGATTCTAAGACGCTCTGCTAATGACATCAATGTACATCTAGGTTTGAAAGCCAGGAGTTTCTCTTACATAATGGTTGGGTCCAGGATTCCAGGGTTGCAGCTGTCTGAGTTTGAATTCCAATTCTGGAATTATTAAAAATAAAAGGTTTTTAATAATCACACAACTAAGTAGTTGTGTGAGCCTGGCCTTAGTCAAATGATCTGAATTCTCTGTGCCGCACTTACTCGTTTGGTTAAAAGTGATAATAACATTTATAAAGGTGTTCAAAGATTTGAGACAATTAATGATTTTTGAGAATGCTTGGTCAGAGTAAGCTGTTACGCAGGGTAAGCTATGGTGAGTTGTCAAATTTTGTCACTATTGGATGAAAACTTAAGTAGATGAGACGACAGCAGATTGAACCACCAGTTCAGGAAGAAAACGTCTGCCCCTCTTACTCCCTTTTCTCCACTCACTTCTTCAGTCCCTGAACGTAGCCTAGGGCTGGGAAACACTGGGGCATCTAATGCATATCTTCTGGTGAGAAAAATTATTGATTATTGAATAAATAATCCTTATAAGTTCCCTTATAACTTTTCTTAAAGTTACCAAAACTTTTCATCATTCAGGGAAAGTAAAATACCAAAATATTGGATGAAATCCCACAATTTTTTAATATTAGGAGATAAATCAATAAAAATGTTCTAGTGAAATCCCTTTGCTGTCCAAAGTCTGACAGGGTTGGACTTACACTCTGAAGTGCATTTGTCGTTTTGCTTTTCTTTCCTCATAAGTGAAATGAATTAAATAAAAACAACATTATTCATTGCAGAAAACAAGATTCTCTTTTCTTGAAGCAGCAAGAATGTGTTGTGAAAGGAAAATATCTTGGGCCCCCGTCAAGCTGGGAACTGCTCTGGGCAAAAATGCCTCCTATTCAAAGTCATCCCTCTGCTCACTGAGATAGATGCATATCTGATTGCCTCCTTCGGAAAGGCTAATCAGAAACTCAAAAGAATGCAATGGCTCCTTTCTCTCTCACCTATGTGTGACCTGGAAGCCCCTCTTCACTTCCAGTCCTTCTGCCTTTGCTTTGGGTTGTCCCGGCTTTTCTAGACTTTCAATTTACGTCTTACATATATTGATTGATGTCTCATGTCTCCCTAAAATGTGTAAAACTAGGCTGTGCCCGACTACCTTGGGCACATGTCATCAGGACTTCCTTAGTCTGTGTCCTCAATCTTGGCAAAGAAACTTTCTAAATTAACTGAGACCTGTCTCAAATTTTTGTGCTTCACAATATTAAGGGGATATGAAGAGGCTGGCAGAATTGTTAGAGTCAATGGAGAGACAGATTCTAGTCTGACCTTCTGGGAACACACCTCCCCGAAAACCCCTTCCTATGACCTGCTTGCTGACATTCTCAATGTCTCTGATGTAATGTCAAAGCCCCCAGCACTACCCATGACTCCAGAATGTGTTGCTTCTGACATCCATAACTGTGAAACAGATGTTCTATGCTTCTTCTCTCGGCTACTCAGTCATGCCTCATGCTGAGGTATCTGAACGGTAGAAGCAAGTTCATGTATTCATACTCTTGTGTCAGAGAAACTGGGAGCATCTTTTTTCTGCATGTTGTGTTGGGAATGTCAATTAGCAACACCAGATGCAACCAAAATACACAGCTGGAAACTGGAACGCACTGATATACGGCAGCCAAAACCCAGTGCCACTTTCTTCTGGGCACACAGCTAGACTACATGTTCCAGTCTCTTGGTAGTTTGACAAATTCATGGACCTAGGTTCTGTCTAATGGAATGTGGCAGAAATGATGTGTGTTCCTTTTAGACTTAGTTCATAAAATCTTCCCATATAACACTCTTCCTGTTTTGTCTCCCCACGGCCTGGAGGGATGTGCAGAACTCAGCTGAGGACAGTTAAGACCTTAGGGGCTAGGAGAGTCATGAAATGAAATGGGCCTGGAAACTCAGAGACTGTGTGGAGCAGAATTCCCCATACTCCTGCAGCTAACTGGACTCTTTCTGGGTTAAGTCATAGAGATTTAAAGGTGTATCTGTGTCTGCAGCTAACATTAATTCAAACTAAGAAATGACAAACCCAAATAATGATTCAATATCCCTTAGCTAACCACTATGCCCTCAATTTTGAATTAAAATTTTAATCATAAAAATTACAGATAGCTTTTTATACGGTTTGACTCAAATCTCATTTTGAACTGCAGTTCCCATAATCCCCATGTGTCATGGGAGGGACTCAGTGAAAGGTAACTGAATCATGGGGGTGGTTACCCTTAGGCTGTTCTGACAGTGAG